>NC_089784.1:778003-790503 GCF_040412425.1 Macrobrachium rosenbergii | reverse complement strand
GGACGATAACCTAACGCCCTCTTCCATTCACCCTGGTTTCGACTCAAAATAGCTGTCTAACTAGTAGGTACACAGTTCACTGCTTAGGTCAACAGAAGCACAAAAAAACCCTAACAGAACGTTCCTGAAGCGCTCCTCGCCAGGCGCCTCAGAGTCCAATATCTGCTTTGTGTGGGCACATATTCTTTGTTGAAATGTTCAACAAATTTCCTCCTCGAGAACAGAAGAAGAAGAAGAGAAGAAGAAGAATGCAAGAATACAAGAAGATGAGTGAGCTTTAGGGGTGCAGCTTGTTATCTTAGTAATGAACCGGCATAAAAACAAGGAACAGTTCATACAAGACTTAACAAGGACATAAAAAAAGATATTCGACGGAGCTTCGTCAGACACCCACTGAAGTTTCCTGCGGCTAATCTTCCTGGATCAGTTTGATGACTCTTGCTGTCCTGATTACGTCGTTATACGGGATAAAGGCTTGTCAAATCACATCGTACAGGGTGCAAAGGAAATTGGAGTCGACTGTCAGATTCTTTGATAGAAATATGCTATGCTCTACATCAGGACTCTCAAGTTTATTCGCGAATGTTTTGTATAAAAGTATAATCTACTTCATGAGTTGAATAATCTCACGTTATCATTAAAGTTTCATCGGCCAACGAAAAAATGTACTCGTGGAATTAATAGACAGTTTATCACCAAAATCAAAAACGGCTCTTGGTCAGGTGTGGGACGAGTGGTCCCCATTGCCCAAAGATACCTAGACCACTGGTCGATGGACTCCAGATCGTAATCAAATGCGATAACGTAACGTATATCCTGCAGAGATGGTATTGCAGTCGGGGAAACTACGCAACATTACGTCCGGTCGGTGCATAGATGGGTAACCAAGAGTGATTGCCAAAGCCCATTTCTGCATAAGCCATTAAGGCCTCTACCGAGAGCTGGGGAGGACTTTAGGATTCTGGTGGGAGAGGCAGTGGATCACAATTACGGCCAAATTCGGATCACAATTACGGCCAAATTCGGATCACAATTACGGCCAAATTCCCAGCGGGTAATGGAGGGTAGGGGACCACATTCTCAACAGGATACCGTGGTTACAATCTTATCGACATCATCAACGTTCTATTTCGAGAAGGTATACATACGTTCATACACATATACATACATCCATACATACAAATGCACATATATATAAATATATATATATATGCATATATATATATATATATATATATATATATATATATATATATATATATATATATATATATATATATATATCTAAATTTCTATATCTAAATTTTGACTCCATGGGACCGAACGGTCTTCCGAGTGAGAGTCCAGGGCATTAGCAATTCGGGCACAAAAGTCATAAAAGGAGTTGGAACCTATGTACTCTCGCACCTAAGGTTTTCCCGGGCAGGCGGCTAAGGCCTGATATACCAGCGAATTTTACCCAGTGTACGCATGAGAACGTGTTTCACAGAAATAAATTTCCGACTCACCACGGGGCCGAACCCCGGTCTTTCGAGTGAGAGTCCAGGGCGTTAGCAATTCGGGCACAATGGTCATAAAAGGAGTTGGGTGATGGTTCATGCAAAAGAACAATAGAAAAGCAAATAATTCAGATTTGGATATGCGATTCAAAGAGGATTATTCTTGTAGCGAATACGGAATTGTTAGTTGATGGGAGCCTGAAGATACAGAGAGAGAGAGAGAGAGAGAGAGAGAGAGAGACTTTGAAAATAAATACAAATATAGCTCTAATAATGACTGCAATATGTTTTGGTTCTACAAAGCAATACAGTGAGTTCTGATTCAGCCATGAAATAGAATGTGTGTTGTGTGTGTGTGTGTGTGTGTGTGTGTGTGTGTGTGAGAGAGAGAGAGAGAGAGAGAGAGAGAGAGAGAGAGCGCACACCATGCTTTGATGGCCCTATGCAACGGTATCAGGTGCAAAATGTGATGCTCTCAAGTTTGGCGAAAACGGATTTGGCTCAACTTCCGAATAGCTAAACAAGGATTTCCAACTTCCCCCGCCAGATATTAAGCTGACCAGGAAAGATAATCTTGCTCGCGTGCTCCGAACTTCAGTGCTTGGCGCCCAGGAAAGATAATCTTGCTCGCCTGCTCCGAACTCCAGTGCTTGGCGACTGCAGGACCGAAGTCTTCCATCTGGGATGCAAATACCGGCGGAGTTTGTCTCAATTATCACCTGAAACGGCTCCATTGGTTGAGTCACACCCGTCTCAGAAGCTAAGTGGGGGACACTCTTTGCTTGCTTGCTTTACTGACTTCAGGACCTCCTCTGACCCTTTCCCGCTTGCACCAGACTGCTCAAGTTTGATGAAGAGTTATTCTTACTGAATCTTATTCTGTTCATTGAGGAGCTTCGCTTCAATTCATCGTGCTGACACCAGATTGCTAAAGTGTTTTAGAGGCACTCCTTGCTCCGTTGACCTTCCTACCACATGATGGGATGTTGTTGCTTGCACCAGGCTGTTAACGTCTGTTGCTGTTTGCAGAAATACTTACCATTTTTCAGAGCAGGGAGCTGGTACTATCTCTCTGTTTGTTTGTCCCACTTTGAACAAGACAGTTTAAACAGTTACTGATGAATTTTGATCTTTATTCTTCTTGAACAGATCATTAGAAATGGAATGGCTGATTAGTTCTTAGAAGTATGCGGATCTGAATTTGGACATTCTTATTTCCAGTATACATTTTTAACGTCATCAAAGTTAAACCTCATGAGCCTGGCCAGTAGAGATCTCTGCATTTTAGTTTTTTTACACAGTCCTTTTTTCAGGAAGAATTCACCCTGTGTAGTCAGCATTGAATATAATCATCATCATTATCATCATCATCAAAATTGTGGAAAAACGAGTATCAATTGCCGGATGGACTATACTTTGAGGCATACTGAAAAAATTGGCACGTAATCGGGCCTTTTGCCTGTTAAGAAACTGAACACTTCTCAGTTTCAAAGAAACAAATCAAATTTTAGAGAAAATTGGTACATTCAGGGGGTGATAAGTCGAGCCCAAGTTCCCCCCTGTACTTAATTAGTCCCCGGAGGGAACACCTGCAAAACCCCTTCCCAAATCTCTCTCTCTCTCTCTCTCTCTCTCTCTCTCTCTCTCTCTCTCTCTCTCTCTCTCTCTCTGCCAGAGAAATCCATGAAGTGGGTTTAGTTGAACCCGAACACATAATTTATTCGTTATTGTTTCTCGTTTTGTAGGACAGGGCGGAGCAGTAACTTAGATGGTGCTTTGGGACTTTCATTTCCCATTATGATCATGGTGGTTTTCAAATTTCAATGTTCTGTCTTCGAAATTGTCGAAATTAGACAATACTGAAGTTTTTGAGAAGAATAAGAATAATATATGAACAGTATAAACACGCTTATTACCATAAAGTCGTGATAATTGCTGAAATCCGTCCGGACGATTTTCGTTCCCCAAAATCTGGCATAGCAAATTTTTGGGAACAAGAAAAAATTAATTCACTTCAGTTTTCTCTTTCTCCTCTGTCATTCTCTCTCTCTCTCTCTCTCTCTCTCTCTCTCTCTCTCTCTCTCTCTCTCTCTCCTTGCGCTGACATTCGGCTTCACTGATTCGTGGTCATTAATCATCTTACGAGAGAAAATGCGATCGCAGGAATTAAGGGGACTTACTGTATAATTACCCGATTCTTTATAAAGCTAATGTTAATTAAACTCGCAGCCGGGCTTGATAAGCAGAGAGGATAAAATTGTTTATGAATTTTATAAATCGTCCGGGATAATGCTGACCACCCACTGAAGGAGAGGTCTTTCCTTTGGAAGAATGCTGCCTCATCTACGAGAGAATGAAAACTAGCTCGTGTGGTCGCTGAAAGTATTGAAATTATTTATTATTTATCGATTTACTACTCCCAATACTACTACTAACACTACCACAATATAATGATAATAATAATAATAATAATAATAATAATAATAATAATATTATTATTATTATTATTATTATTATTATTATTTATTTAATTATTTTGTTTACATTTATTTTGTTTACAGATAGTTTTGCCTTTCACTCTTTGCGTTAATGTTTAAATTTTCATTACTTTTCCCCTCACTCCTACTGTGATATTTCATAATACATCCCCAAAATTTATTGGAGATATTCGCCCTTGAGGCAATACCTTCTCTTAAGGTAACATATATAACATGTATAATGGACCTCAAACATTCCGCCTTTGCACAGACACGAAGGCACCTGCAGGGAAAAGGTCGAGCAGTTCCGGCTCCTGATTCTGGACAGGTCCGCACGCTGACAACGGCTTGCTGTTGTTGATTAAACTGGCTTTATGCCAACTCGGGCTTTTGTTCCTGGAGCTGCCCATAAAATGACATGCCTGCGATCTCACTTGATGGTCAAGAGGTCCTTTCTTTAGTGCTTGGTGATGAAAATAACTCTGTCATCTTCTCTTTTAGGAAGAAGCCACGGAGGCCGGAGTCTCTGCGAGGAATGAACTCAACTGGAATGAAGGGACGGTGCTAAACGCATTCGTTCCCTCCCTGACGTTACCATACGTGTGGCTGGCAATGATGCCGCCTCTGTCTTTAACTGGACTGACGAATGTTATCAAAATCTTGACAATATTAGTGTGGATGACTGGCAACACTGCTCATGAAGGCCAGGAAAATCAATGATACCATTAGCACCAGGATGGGAGGGCAAAACTTCTATAAAATCTAAGGGAAATAGCAGACGAGAAGTCATATCAAAAATGTCCTTGCACGGAAGATTAGAACATATGGATGTTTCTATGAATTTATTCAATTATCTATTCTCAAACAGAAAACTGTTACATTTTCATTCATGTGTCCACGTGAAAGCTGTGCCCCTCCTTGGCACATAACTTACTTTATTAATTATCTAAATGACTGTCCGTTCATGCGCGAGAAATAGCCATTTACCGTCATTGCCAGGTAGACCGTTCTGTATGCCTTGCAGAGATGGTTGGCAAGTTTCATAATATTTCTGGGCTAAAACTTTTAGAAATAGTTTCTATTACAGTGTCTAAAAGTACTCTGAATAAAATGACATGTATTCTTAATTCCAAAATAAAATGACACTTCTAGCTACTATTGTAAGCACCTCTTGGCCATACAGTGGGATTACACATATGCATCCGCGCTCTCTGAGCAAGAGCCCGTGCTGGCATAAAGCCACCTCAGTCATGAAACGTTAACGTCTTTATTATTATTATTGCTGTTATTTGATCAACAGAGCACGTATTCATACCAAATAAAGAATGGGGCTATGAACAAGTTATGCATTTCCACAAAAAAAAAAATAAATAATAAATAATAATAATAAACGAAAAGGCTTACTTAGAATTTTATGATTTCGCTGAAAGGCTTCAATAATCCATCAGGGTTTGCGATACCACGATTAGTTTTGGTGTAAAAGTTTGCTCACTCCCTCGAATGGCGTTATCAATCTCTCACGCAATGGATTGAAAAAGTATAGTTTTAATGCTTCCTGTAACTCGGTAGGAACTTCAGGCCGTGTTTTGTGGAATTTTGTTTTCGGAGGGGGATTTGGGGTTTTACCAAAATTTTAGAGTGTTCTGGAGGTTTTTTGCAGACATATCATGAAAACTATTCTGTTAACTTTTTGTTACCAAAAAGACTCCTTTAGTAAGTAATGCTAAAGTTATAATTACGTGCTGTTTTTCATACAATTGCCGTTGTTACTGTTATTGCTGTTGTTATTAATTTTATTTTACCAATGAACAAGTTAACAGGAGGAGAACGCCTCCGAGAAAAACAACCAAAAAAAATAAAATAGTTTCCTTAACGAGACTCTTGATAAGACTGATTCTCTTCATTATTTAGGTTATACCTTTTTCTTAACAAATTTAAGTAGTGATCGGGAATACGTGAGTAAGTTACAAATGGGCTTCGTTGATAAGAAACTTCAACTTTTGCAGTGAGGATGTAAAATGCAGTCTTTTGAAGCCTTAATGCAGCTCTGCTTGTCATTTTGGTCAAAATATGAAAGGGCCACTTATCAAAGACTATGAGACGATCGAGTGCTGTTTGCTTTGTTTGGGTCCACTGGAGTGAAAAATTACTGCTCAGCATTTTGCGGAACAGGTTAGAAGGAAAGTGACACTCCATGTTCAGAGGTTGAATAGCAGTGAGGCCACCATTAGGGTAAAAGTTTTCTTATGGTGTAAATATCAAATAGCTGTACAGAGAATATTTTTTTTATTTTTTATGTATATATGTATGTATGAAAGTAAACGTGTCAAAATGCATCTGATATTAGTCAAACCTGAATATCTTCAGTGTGACTTTCATGTTCTTATGGGTCATATCACTGTTGTATTTTTGTAAATTTTAATTATGGTCACCTGTTTTCAACAATTATTCTTATTTGTAAACAACTTACGAGAAATGAATTGTGTCATTATTATTATTATTATTATTATTATTATTATTATTATTATTATTATTATTATTATTATTATTATTATATTCTGTTCTACTTTTGTTTTGTAATCGGAAACCAAACAAAAAAGTTGAATAATAAAATGAAAAATTTACCAGATCCTGACTGATAACAGTTATTAGATTCTTTAAAACTGTTGTAACTAGACAGTGAAGGAAGGAACAGACGAGAGAGAGAGAGAGAGAGAGAGAGAGAGAGAGAGAGAGAGAGAGAGAGAGAGAGAGAATGGATTCAACTTCATTTACTGTACTGTACAATGGCAGGAGTCAGATATAAATCGTTTTATATTATCAATTTAATAACTTTTTTCCTTTCTAATAACTGATCTCTTCATTCTGTATTTCGCATTATCTTCTGTACTTCTTCCAAATGAACACCATATTCGTTGGAAGCTTTAAAAAAAATCTTCCAGTAGTCATCCTTATTCCAGTCTAGCGCAAAGGTGGGTGATTGGTCATCTCACTTTCGCTGCAAAGGGCTTCCAGCTCGCTACCATTCGAGTTCGCGAGTAATTATGGAAATTAATAAAGTTTCCAGCAATTGCCTTCGCTTTTCCAGCCATTCCGCTTGGGGTTTTGAGGTGTGCTTGCACAGGACTAAAGATAAAAATAGGTCTTTTTTAAAGTATAATCTACCTATTGGTATTCTAGGGAGACTTTAAAAAAGTGTTGAAAAAATGTCAGTTCTCCGTTTTGAGTAGAATTATTTTCGCGTGCAATCAGTGTTGATTTTTCCTGCGCGAAATAATAATTAAATTTACGGATAGAATGAGACATAAATAGTCGCATACAAACAGTGTATATATATATATATATATATATATATATATATATATATATATATATATATATATATATATATATATATATATATATATTTATATATTTATATATTTATATATTTATATATTTATATATATATATATATATATATATATATATATATATATATATATATATATATATATATACATATACACATATATACACATTAATCTAATGACTGCTGTACAAAAGAAGAACAGGCGCTCACACAAAGCCACTCAGCTTAATAGCCATCATCTGACGAGCCTCCCAACAGGTGAGGCATCACAGGTGCGTGTTTCTCCCACGGAGTTTCTGCCTCCTTTCCTTCATTGTTTATCCGAATTCCATTGCTGCGTGGTTGTAAATGTTTGTTTGTTTCATGTTTGTTCTCATCGATTTGTGGAGAGCGTTAGTGTGTTTGTTCCGTGTTGCTCCGTTTGTTGATTTACCTTCGTTTAACAGTTGTTTGTAACTTTTTTTTTTATCTTCCACATGAGCGCTTAAAATAATAATAATAATAATAATAAATAATAATAATTATAATTCTACTGCTACGTATGCCTCCTTTCGTTAATTTTCTATCCGAATTCTATTGCTACGTGTTTGTAAATATTTGTTTGTTTTAACTCTTCTTTTCTGTTTGTGGATACTATTAATACATTTGTTCTCGGTGTTATACTGCTTGTTGATTTATCTTCGTTTAATAGTAGTTTATGTAATTATCATTTAGCGTCTCCATACAGTATTTAATTTGTAATCTCTTCGTATTCTTTTTCATTCTGCCAGATCCGAACATTCTCTTCTCTAGAATCGTACTTTGCAAATTAATGGCTGCATGCTTCTTCCACAGAAAATTATTATTATTAATTAATAATATTATAATTCTTCTCTTCTTCTTCTTCTTCTTCTTATTATTATTATTATTATTATTATTATTATTATTATTATTATTATTATTTTTGAAAATGCACAAAATTTCATATGGGGGAAGAATGCAGTGCCACTTATTACTGGAATCTTCAGGAAAGATGCAAAAAAATCAAGAAAAAGACACTGAAACATAATGTACTCTTTTCGACATGAAATCAGCCCGACATTTCATGAAAAAAAAAATTCACATTTGGTGAGAATATTTGCATTTTTTCATAATTTTCCACAATTTTACATATTCCATCTCGCGTCTCTCTTCATGGATGAAACGTGAATATTGGAATGTTGTAGTTTTTTTTTTTTTATTTATGAAAGCGGAAATAGAAGGGAAATATGTTCAAAATGAATTTACGCTGTAGGAAGCGGTTTGGATATTTGCATCCCGTTATGCTGGTAGAGGAAAAACGAGGAATTCCTGAAGTTGTAGCGACAGAATTCTGAATACAGTCGTACTGTAAAATCTGAAAGCTGTAACACTGTGATACTGAATTCAGTACTAACATAATACTAAATGTTCTTGCAATATGTAAGCTGCAATTTCCTAAAATGGAAAAATGTAGTACAGTGATGTTGGATGCGATAATACCGTAACGTTCAAGGCTGCAATCTCGTAATGATGTGTGCTGTGATACAGCAAGTGCTGTGATACAGCAAGTGCTGTGATGCAGCAAGTGCTGTGATACAGCAATACTGAGCGTAGTAATACTGTGTTCCTGAAGCTGTATTTCCGTAACAGTGAGGGCAGTTACGCCGTAATTCTCAGGCCGTGATGTTGTAACGTCAAGTACAGCGATAACGTCATTCTGAAGCTGTAACGCTGCAATACTGAGAGCAGCAATGCTGTAATTCAGAGGCTGTGATGCTGTGATAATAAGAGCAACAGTACTTTTTTGCTGACGTGAAAGTAGATTAATGAGAAAATCATTATGCCTCAGGTAGCTTGCCAGTTCCGTGCCCAGGCAACCTACTGTTCAGAAATCGACGACACTCGTGACCGGTTGGTTATCAAGGGACGTTAGTGAAAACAAAATCGGTTTGCGTGAATAAAGATTTGTTCTATTTTTGCGCACGTTTGAGAGCCGATGATATTACGTCGATGCATAAATGGGGCAAAAGGTAGTCCAGTGTCTGTGACTCCAGTATTTCCAGGAGTTTTGAATGTCTGCTGGCAAAATGTGTGTTTTTAATGCTACTTTCCGACCATGTTCATGATGATGGAGAATTATGTGTGCATTATTGTGACCTAATGTTGCGCGAGCCATATTCTTACCTCTCTCTCTCTCTCTCTCTCTCTCTCTCTCTCTCTCTCTCTCTCTCTCTCTCTCTCTCTCAGGTATGCGAGTGCGGTTATTAACGATAAGTGATTAAGCTGGTTTAATTTATAAACCTAATTAGTGCTAATGGCTCCCAATTCATATTTGAAATTACTTGTCAACTGGAGCAGGGTATCGAGAGTTGAATTAACAATTGATTACGACGACGCAGGATATGACATATTAGGAGGGATTAAAGATGGCAATTATTTATCGTTATAATTATTCATAGAAAGGATCGCTGCTTGTCCCGACTTCACTGATTCCTCTCCGGGCACCATCCCACTGAACATCGGCCTCCGTTTGTCCCCGGGGCTTCCTCTGGGGGCGTTTTTGGAGCTTCCGCGATCCTCACTGCGCATGCGTGTTAAACCGCTATCGGTGCTTGATCAGCAAACTTCTGCTCGTTCTTTAGAAGGGTTGTTCTTTACGACGGCATGTCTGGAAAGTAAAAAACGGAATAAAGAACAAATTAAAACACAGAAAAAGGCGAGTTACAATAGACAGATAACGAAAATGTTGCTTGAAAACTGCACAGCGTTCGTCAAATGAGTTTCCCCGCCAATAAACTTTCACGCCTCTAATTGGTTCTTCGTTCATGGCGTAGGGGCACAAAGGGTCTTTTTTTTTGTAATTGAAACTGATCGTATCTCGAGCAAAATGAATGGAAAAAAGCATATGGGAAGTTTTATTTTAGCTTCCTGGCTCATAGCTGCTCTCTCTCTCTCTCTCTCTCTCTCTCTCTCTCTCTCTCTCTCTCTCTCTCTCTCTTGTATAGACCATAAAGGATATCTATATCTATATATATCTGTCAGTATATCTACGTATATATATACATGTGTGTGTATGTATGTGTGTATATACATGCATTACAACAACTTTCACAAGTCAGCTCTAGACCAATAACGAAATTTTAACATTTTTCCAAAACAAAACGCAGATATCGTAAGTTGGCGACTTTTCTCGAAATCGGAGTCTCCGACGAAATAAGTCGTCACCAGAATCTTGAAAGGATTTGAGGAATCCTCTAATTTATCGAAACATCTTACTCAATCTCTCCAACCTTGCCGTACGGTTTCGTATTTCGTATCTCAGTTCCTTCTTTATTATTCATCTCTTTCCTATTTCTTTCGTAAATAATATCTTTCAAGTTCTCTAATTACATTTTATTATAGAAGAGGCAGTTGTTAAACTGGAAAGGCGGTTTCGTTTCCAAATGGGGCAATTTCTTTTTATAAGAGGGGTGATTCTTTTATACGTGAGGGGTGATTGTTTTATGGAAAGAGTTCTTTCCCGGGGAGTAATTGCCTCATATAGAGGGGGCATTTATGGCTGGTTTTACAAGATGTGGTCATTGCCTCTCATTGTACAATTTGATTTTCCCAAAGGAAAAAGATTCTGCAGTATTTTACGGGATGCCAAAACGGTTTCCCGGCGCAACCATTAGGTGTAAAAAGGCGTCCATTTTTATTTTCTGAGCAGGATGATTTTGACCCAAATTTCCGTCGGAAATGGCCCCCCCCCCCCCCTCTTCTTCGTGCTGAAGATCCTGGAAAATGGAAATAGTGGGTTTTGGGGTGAGGAAGCACTGTGGGGGACAGACTAATTATTAAATAGAAGTCAAACTGGCATAGGTTTTTCCTAAAATATGACGGGAACCTCTTACAACGATATTTTGCATTTCCATCTGATGATTATGCGTTGTGTGTGCTGATGTAATTGCTGATGAATATCAGTAAGGTTATTTGCTTAACCAGTAATCATGCTGGCGTTGTTGGCTGGCCATGAACGAGCTGTCGATATTAAAGGAGTAAGCTGCGTTGCAGCTTTTTGGATTTTATCGCAAATAAACATTCTATTCCAGGGAATCTTGCAAAAATGACGCATATGCTGTTTTGGTGTGTTGCGTAAAATATGAGCTAATAATAATAATAATAATAATAATAATAATAATAATAATAAAGAAGAAGAAGAAGAAGAAAGAAGAAGAAGAAGAAGAAGAAGAAGAAGACGATAAAACGTGTATTTAATACTGTATTATTTTTTAAATATTTATAAAGCGTTTCCTTTGGTAATTTGTTTTGCGTAATCTTGTCAGGTAATTTCTTAGACTTTGTGTGCTTGATCAGTGAGAATAATAATAATAATAATAATAATAATAATAATAATTCAGGCATACAAAAGAATAGACGTCTGTTAAAACAATCAAGAAGTTATTATCACATGAGTGACACGCCGAATGCCTATCAGCTAAAAACTAAAGTCTTCCAGAAAACCTTGGCATTCTCAGCAAGATCATATCACTGAGCAAGGCGTCCAGGTTTCCAGGCCACTAGAGGCTGGAAAGACAGCGATACTCACTGGGAAGACAGCGATACTCGCTAACATGACGCATCCATGCTTAAAAAAGGTCGGGCATCGAGGGAAACGTGTTTCTGAGGCACGTCCCTTCAGAAATGACCAGAGACGTTCGGTCAGGTTTCTCTCCGGGAACAAAGCAAAGAACGCGACTGGTGTTGGTCGGAAATGTTGCCACTGTTGAATTCAGTATGTGTTATGATATTTTCTGCTGCTTGCATGGAATTGAATAAGCTTTATTATGTATTCTGTTGGGTGTTTTTAATAATTATTGTGTCATATGCGTTCTATTGCTTGCGTTGAATTTAATGTGACTGTAATCTCTGGTTTGCGTCGCATTCGCTAGGTGGGTTGTTGAAGACGGTACACGTTGTAGTTTACTTTCCGTTGCTTGTGCTGAATCCAGCGAGTGGCATTCTTAATTCTGTTGAATATGTTATAGTTTGGGAGTTGTATTACTTGATGTGAATTCCGTAGGTGGTATTCTACAGCTGGTGTTGAATTGAGCAGACTTAAATTCATTAGGGGTCATCATGGGGTATATTGCTCACGTTAATGTTGATGAATTCTGTTGACATTGGTGAATG
>NC_089784.1:745503-773003 GCF_040412425.1 Macrobrachium rosenbergii | reverse complement strand
AACACAATAAGCTAGTTCACCTCCATTAATTCTTTTTCATATTTTTATCATGCCTGGCCTAGTAATGATTATTGGTCTGCCAGGACTCTGCTCGAGAAAGTGAAAAAGCCATAAATTGACTACAATTTTCTGATTCAAGTGGCCAGCATCCCCAATATAACATTTTACCTTTTGCTCAAGATTCCTAGGAATTGTAACTTTCATTAACTTTTGGTTTTTACCAGGCATGAGCGTTCATCCTACAACCCATCATCCTCTTTAATCCTTATTTTTTTTTTTTAGATATGCTGAGGAAGAGTGATTGTAATGGACTTGTGAAGAAGTATATCTTGCAAAAATGTTTGAGCTGCTTTCCTGCTGTCATTGGCAAGATTATGCTGCACTCTGATTTATTCAGTAAGAAAAGGAAAAAGAAGTAAGAATGTTTGCATACATCTTTTGACCTCATTCTAGCTGTCATTAATAGCCGTAGGCTTGGCTCTTGCGTTATGCAATAAGGAAAAAAACGAAAAAGAAAGAAACGCATCAGTAACCTGGAAATTATAGTTTGATATCAGGCTTCAGCCGTCAAGTGCGGCAGACAAGTAACAAGTCAAAAATACGCCGAGGTTTCTTCGGTGCAAACGAGTTTACTGTACAGCCGCTACAGC
Source organism: Macrobrachium rosenbergii (assembly GCF_040412425.1). Taxonomy (NCBI): domain Eukaryota; kingdom Metazoa; phylum Arthropoda; class Malacostraca; order Decapoda; family Palaemonidae; genus Macrobrachium; species Macrobrachium rosenbergii. The sequence continues at coordinate 772,353 of NC_089784.1, read as the reverse complement.
GTATAATAAAGGCCACCGAAAATAGGTCTATCTTTCGGTGGTCTCGTTATAATGCTGCATGAGCCGCGGCCCATGAAACTTTAACCACGGCCCCGTGGTGGCCTATCCTATATCGTTGCTAGAAGCACGATTATGGCTAACTCTAACCTTAAATAAAATAAAAACTACTAATGCTAGAGGGCTGGAATTTGGTATGTTTGATGATTGGAGGGTGGATGATCAACATACCAATTTGCAGCCCTCTAGCCTCAGCAGTTTTCAAGACCTGAGAGCGGGCAGAATAAAGTGCGGACGGACAGACAAAGCCGGCACAAGTTTTCTTTTACAGAAAACTACTAACGCAAGATGCGACTCTTAAAGCAGCATTTCGAACCCAAAATTGTTCTCTCTCTCTCTCTCTCTCTCTCTCTCTCTCTCTCTCTCTCTCTCTCTCTCTCTCTAGACGCGAGTGTCTCCAGTGGTTAAGGAAACAACGGTCTCTCTACATTCAACCATTAACTGCATTAAATGCATTAACCTCCCTAAACATTCAACCAGTAACTGCATTAAATGCATTAACCTCCCTAAACATTGAACCAGTAACTGCATTAACTGCATTATCCTCCCTAAACATTCAACCAGTAACTGCATTAAATGCATTAACCTCACTAAACATTCAACCATTAACTGCATTAACCTCCCTAAACATTCAACCATTAACTGCATTAATCTCCCTAAACATTCAACCATTAACTGCATTAACCTCCCTAAACATTCAGCCATTAACCATTAATCTCCTAAACATTCAGCCATTAACTGCATTAACCTCCTAAACATTCAAACCATTAACTTCCCTAAACATTCAACCATTAACTGCATTAACCTCCCTAAACATTCAACCATTAACTGCATTAACCTCCCTAAACATTCAACCATTAACCGCATTAACTGCATAAACCTCCCTAAACATTCAGCCATTAACTGCATTAACCTCCCTAAACATTCAACCATTAACCGCATTAACTGCATTAACCTCCCTAAACATTCAGCCATTAACTGCATTAACCTCCCTAAACATTCAGCCATTAACTGCATTAACCTCCCCACGTTCAGATCAGCGAGTAGTACAAAGCAAATTTTAAAAAATGTTCAGTTACTGTATGACTTCCAAATTGACAGATCGACGTCATGCTCATGGATATGCCAGAATTTACAGAATTGGTCCGTCATCAGTTCGTTGGCTTCTGTAATTGAAACATGGCCGCGTTTTATTTAAAAGTTCAGTTGCCACCACGCTAAACGTAATACTCCCCTTGTCACAGAAACGCGACGTATATATAGTGCTTTGTATACATGTTGGTTAAATGTTCCTTAGTTTATTTCTCTTTCGCTCTCTCTCTCTCTTACACACACACACACGCACACATGTATGTATGTATATATTATATATTTATATATATATATATATATATATATATATATATATATATATATATATATATATATATATATATATATATATATATATATATATATATATATATATATATATATATATATATAGAGAGAGAGAGAGAGAGAGAGAGAGAGAGAGAGAGAGAGAGATGTATATATATAAATATGTGTATATATATATATATATATATACATATAAATGTATATAAATATTCTTATATATATACATATAAATATATAAAATATATATATAGATATATGTATATATATTTATATATGTATATCTATAGAGAGAAAGAGAGAGAGAGAGAGAGAGAGAGAGAGAGAGACAGGATCTCTTAACGAAGAAAATTAGATTATGAAGAATCATTCACAGGACTAAGCTGCAGTGAAAATCCAACGATTCGCCGTAGAGGGGAAAAAAAAGGTCCCACAACCAAATAAATTCCACAAGTTTGTAAGCCCCGTACACCTCCTAAGCTCAAAGAGCAATCATATGACGGACGAAGCAATATCGGGAAAACTCCTCCACCTCACCTTAATGGCATTTTATGTTCTTTCGTTTTTTTGTTTTTTTTTTAATGCCAGTTGCAAATTGTGTTCCCTGACGTTGTTATTCGCAACCCTCAATATTCCTGTTCCGTGAGGCGAACTGTATGACGACGGTGTTTTGAAATGCTTTTTGCTCGTTGTTTATGCATGACATAAGGATACGACTCGATGCCATTACAAGCGTAGGTTTACAAATGCGGTGGCTGATAGAGCATTAAGTTTGCTGAGTGAGGGACAGTGGGGTGGAAGATGATAATAATAATAATAATAATAATAATAATAATAATAATAATAATAATAAAGTAATTAAGCTCCTTGAAACCCAAAATATCAAGAGGATATAGACTCTAATATATAACTTTCAGAGATTTCTAAACAATCGCTTAAGGGAAGGTTATAAAGCGGTCTGCGATTGAATTATGAGTGTGTGTGTATATATACATACATATATGTATGTATGTATATTTATATATATATGTACTGTATATACCTGTATGAGTATATGTATGTGTGTATGTATTCATACATATATTTATATACAGGTATACATATATGTATACATACACATATGTATGTATTTATGTATACATACATATATATATATGTATGTATGTATACAGTATATCTGTTAATAAAGTCCATTAGTGTTTCGGAGGCTGACAGCCACGGGTAACATTTGATGCTATGCATATTGAATGACGTCACTGGCGGCCATATTTGTAAATGTGTATAACATATAAAAAAAAACTTCTCCAAAACGCCCCAGTTCATTTACTTTATATTTTGCTTGAAGTATTTGCATGTAAGGGAAAAGGACAGTAATTATTAATATAATATCAATGTGTGTGCATATCAGGAACTGACAGTTCGGTTACATCTAATAAATTTATGTATATACTTACATCAGGAGGAACGCACGCCACACAAACATACAACAGTGGTTCCACATGGAACTTCAAATGAATATCTGAACCTCTTTTAAACTTACTAAAGGTGGTATCAAAAATGGTATCTCGAGGCCTCATCTACGTTTCACCTCTTACAAAGATCCCAGTGGAATCCGTAAATAAATTCTTCAGATATCTTTAGGGCAAATCAACAAGCAAAATACAATGCTGAATATTCATCCAAGTTGGCTAGAGGAGGTAAAACGTTTCCCCCGAGGCAGTTCCCTGACAATATTCCATCCGCGGAACACCAGCGAAGCGTTATGTTCGATACAGCTGTGTTTCGGTAATCCGTTAAAATAACTCTAGAACCGAATGGCGGTCTGCTTCTGCGACCGGAGATGAATTGGACGTTTTCTATTATTATTGTTATTATTATTATTATTATTATTATTATTATTATTATTATTATTATTATACATTGCTTAGCTCCTGGTGTTTTGTACTTGGCCGTTTTCTTCTGCGCAGGAATTCTTTACTTTAATATAAATTTTTGTCCTCATTTCGGCATTCCTTCGGTGGAAGACTGCTTCGCAAATTTAAGACCTTTTCGGTTTATAACACAAAAGTATAATAATACATTTCATGTATACCTTTGATTCTATAGGGGCTGTATATAGCTTAAGTTCAAAATGAAATATATTGTTTTTAGTGCAGTTTAGTTTAAAAACTTCAGATCTAAAGCAAAAAAAAAATACAAATAAAAAAAATACAAATAAATAAACACTGCACTATAGATTTTAAAATGTATTTTTAGACCATTATTAAATTTACTTTAATATTGGTTGTTTTAGATAGGAACTTATTATTTTGAATTTTAGAGAACATCTAGAAATCATCAGTCAAAATGGAAGGCTGTGATCTTGTGTTATGCTTATGTCAAAAGATCTCCCTTGGAGCCCTGAATGCAAAATGACTGATCAGTATTTTCATTTGTGCTCAAATGTAACATTCGCAAGTTTCGTTTGTGAAATAATAAACGCGTTTCCTGCATCGGGAGAAGCAGCGTCACGCGAGATGGATTGTAAGTCGAAGACCAGAGACGCAGTAACTCAAGCCTCGGTATATCACCCCAAGACACTTAAAGCCTGGAACGTCCCCGGGAAAAAAAAAAATCTTTTGGAAAAACCTTCGGAATGTTTTTGAAACAGACGTCGGGAAACATGACCTCCAAGGGAGCCAGGCACGCGCCTGCATAAAAGAGGGGTTGCTAACAACTGCTGCGCCTGAAATGTCAAAGAGCCGTGTGAAGCCTTCCTCGGGATCCGTTCCTGAAGAAACACAAAGTGCCCGTGCAGGCGGAGGCTGTTAGATGGAATTGGCTTTTGATTGGTTGCTAAAGATGAGAATGCGACAATGGTTTTCAAGGCAGAGGCCAATGAAATGGCCAGTCTCATATTTTTCTAGCCCAGACCAAAAGAAAACTTAAAAAAAAGTGCCGGAAGAAAGGCGAGGCTTACGTAAGAAAAATCTTATTAAATATGAAACTAGACGAAAGTCATTTGCAAATCTGACCTGTCTCCTGTGCAGCAACCGCCGCTCGTGAAAATTTCAAATCTAGCATGACTGGCATTTTAAACGGGCTTCCACAACGAATACTGCGACCATAACTGGCGCCGAAGCAAGTGGCGTTTATTGGTTTAGAGCCGCTTTTTATCTGCCGAAAAGCTGAAACCGAACTGTGCGTCAAAACGGCATTTTTCAAAGTTCCTATAATCTTCTGTGCTCATTTTTTTTACGCGAAAAGAGCCCATTGAGGCTTATAATTTTGTAAGTCATGGGACATGTTTCCTTGTGCGCTATCTATAATAAGTTTTACGTGCGCACTCGTATTTATACAGGCAGTTCAGATACGTATATATGACAGAGACATATCTGTGCGTATATGTATATAATATATGCTATTATATATATATAAATTTATATATACGTGTATATATATACACACATATATATATATATACATACATATATATATATATATATAGATAGATAGATAGATAGATAGATAGATAGATATATAAATGAAAACCACACACTGCGCTGCAAGAACGGGAAGCAATAAAAGCCTTCTTCTTTCCGCCAACCGCAGCCAAGAGAAAAAGAATCATTTTTGATGCCGGACATCGGTCAAATGAGAACGAGAAACCATTTCTATGTTCATTTTTATTCCGAGCATGATGTGGGGCGGAAAGAATCCATGTTTATTTCTGTTTCCGTGAGCTCCTGCAACTTGCTACTCTGGAACTCTCGCACTTGTGGAAAAGGGGAGAATTTTCTCCGTTTGTTCGTTTATTTTTCCGTTTAGTCGTCATTTTTATTGCGAGGTAGGTTACTGAGGCATGGGGTTTCTTTGTTAAAACAGTTATTCTCTTCTATATGAATAGTTTTCTCTTTATTTTTACATGTTGTTATTATGTGCCAATAACTGGCAAGGCTTTCTAGACTCCTTTTAAACTCTTTAACTTATTTGCTTTAAGCTTTTATTGAAATAAGGTATTTTGAAACAGTAGGCACCCTTATTTACAATAAGTATGAGCCATCTTTTCCTTGCAAGGCTTCCTTTAACCATGTGGGTTCCAGCATCAACGTCCAAGCCTCTTAAGCTTTCGCTCAGCCACTGTTCCAACATTCTGCCGTTTGGATGTCCGAGCATTCCTGCTGGGACTTTTATCACCATGGCAGCGTTTCTCGAAGTAATGGTCATCTTTTGTCTGTAAAAGTAATCAGGATGTAGGCCATAGACGGAAGATATCTTGATTGTTCAGCTTCAGTAAAGGTTATATCAAGATTCGGCAATCAACTTCAGTGCTTTTATTTGTAATTAGGGTAATTTGCTCGTTTCACTGAAGAAAAGCATCTATATTCTGGTGACGTGATGTGATCATACTTCATAGTGCTGCATATCTGTCGTTCCCTTTATTCATATATGATATCGATGAGAATGACTGCTGTTTTTAGTCTGCGGAAATCCAAGTCAGTCATTTTCCTAGGGATCGTGGAACTGTCTTCGTACTTTTGAATTTGATTCGTTAACGTGCCTCCTTAATTATTGACTTTCCTTCTACCTAAATTGTCAGTGTTGACGGTCATTCATTTTTAATCTTGTGATTTTAATTTTGTTAACTTTTCAATTTTCAAATGAAAATAAATAACTACATACTTGTACCCACTCTGTCGGCTTCCAGCTCTCTCACTGTGGCTACAAACGGAATGGAAAGCTATGCAGCAAAGAATTACTTTGAAAGATAAGGACCAAGATCTAAAACAGAAACATGATAATAAAATGGAAGTGCTGGTTCCAAGACGTCCTTGGACTACAGTGTCAATCATGATCGCGCCGCCAACTTGTCCAATAAACGTCTGGATCAAAATACGACTTGTGGTACGGATTGAATTCCGTATTGTCTTCCGGGCCAGGCCACAAATAACGAAGGTGTCTGTAACTCAGAGGAAAATATAGTGACATTTGTAGTGAAGGTGTGAATGTAATCATGGGAATTATTTATACCAACATGAAAAAACAGATTTTCCAAGACATTCATGGTGATCAGGAACGAATTCAAAATTGACACTCTTATTTACATGGTGAAAGCTAATAACTTTGCTGAATGATAATTGTAAGTAAAAGTCACTATGAAGAAAAATTAGCAACTTTTGAATAATGAAAATACTTGCGCTGAAGAAAATTTTAATGAGAATATGAATATCATCAGACTAATAATTTAGATCTATATATTTCAAAAGCAATACGTCAAATGCCCGATTTCAAGGAAAGCGGCGTGAGTGGTCTGTTGTCATGTTGAATATCCTTCGAAAAGCAAAATAAAGTGGCATAGGCCTAACTGCCATTTCTCTTAAAAAGGTTTACTCCGATCCTCGCTCTTCCAGCTTTTATTAGTTTTAAGTGTTTGTACGTGTCTCTATATATATATATATATATATATATATATATATATATATATATATATATATATATATATATATATATATATATATGTAAGGTAATATATAACAGTTCTCTTGCAGATGCATCATGCATAACCAATCAGACCATATCTTTTTCTTTATATCTTCCTTGTGGGAGTTTTAGTTATATATATATTATATATATATATATATATATATATATATATATATATATATATATATATATATATATATATATATATATATATTTATATATACAAGACTTCCTTCAACTTGGTCACTGGGTATCCCCAGCCTTTCAAAAAAATGTATTTTAGATAACTGAAATTTAAAAAATTCCAACAGTAATTCTGAACCCGAAATTCAATTTATGATCGTTGTCATACTAAGGTATTTTTCTCTAAGCAGATGTTAACAATATTAAAGGGAATGCAATATATTTTTGCGAAATAAGTTAGAACATAGAGAAAACTTAAAAACGATGAACTTTATTCAATAAAAATAAGCTTATTCCAGAGTTAAAAGATATTTAAAAAAAAAAAAGGTGAAAGAGATTAAATCGTGACCGAAAGGTTAAACACCTCTCCTTACCGCTTGACAGGTGAGCGAAGATTTCGTAGAGTAGTTAATAAGGGTAATTAGGCTTACGGAACAGGCTGGCTTAATTATGCTCTCTTAATCACCTTCGCGCCTGAGATGAGGCGGGAAGTTACAGCGATTCCGAGCACTAAGCAGTATTAGTTAGTGACAGATTGTAGCTGAGGGGAAATACTCATTACCTTGCTTGAATACGTTATTACTCTGACTTACGGTTTATTGCGGTACTAATCATTTTTGTGATGTTTGAATGTTAAATGGCACTGAATCCGTTTCATTATATAGCAGGTATGTTTACCTAATTGCTTGTATATGTAATCATGTTGATTTCCGATTTCTTTAATTTCTTGCATTATTTATTATGTTGCTTTCATATGTATGATATTAATTGCAGATCTAAAGTGTAATTTTTAAATTAACTACATCGATTACATATGTACTACGTCGTTGTTATATCTATATTATTTCTTGCTCAGTCAGTAAGTCCATTCAAATCCATTTTACTTTTAATAGATTATTTCATTACTTGTTTGTAGTCCAGCAGAATTCATTAATGACTTAAGAGAAATCCAATTGTGCTTCATTACGAAGTTCGCGGAATTATCACATTGCATTTTCTATTCAAATTTAATTATCCATCAAAGGCATCCTAATTCTGCCTCGTCTCGTGATGAGACGCTATGTAATAAGTAAACCTGCATTCAGATCACATTCTCAGCACTTTCAGCATTTCTCAGCTTGTTCTGTCACTCTGGAAACTGTCACCATTTAAAGCGAAGTTAGATTTGCTCTGCCTCTCTGTCTGTGCATCAAGAGAAGCTTGCTGATGGAAGCCAGTTGATCATCAATTTGTCCTTCCATTCTTGTAGCAAAGGCGGTATATAGTAAAATGATGTCAATAACCCAAGTGCTTCGTCTGCGTTACTTTTTCTCTTCGGGTAACGTCGTCTCACACTCCAACAGCAGGAAAAATGTTTGGGGAGCATTCAGCTGTTGGTCTGAGAGTTTCTACACTGACGGGAAACCAAGTCCGTGCGAAAGAAACGCCACTTGTTAGAAAACTTATACAGCAAATGTCAGCAGCCTGGCGCACGTGATAATGGGTCACAGTGTGACAAGAAAGCCAGCTGATTGAGAGTACAAGGGAGTACTTTGTTGTAATTCGAAGAATATTGTTCTCTCGATGACCTCAAGGCGAGATCAAAGAAAAAGAAATACACTCTCATTCTGCCTCATTGGGCCTCACTCTGACTCGTCACTTCTTAAAAGGTCTGTTTAAAGAATTCGATTATTACATTGAAAGGGAAGTCAGCAAGTACCTTTGATTATATTCCTCTCTTACACTTGATGTTTTTCAAGTCTTCTCTCCCACAGTTTGGAGACGGTGGATTTTTATCGGAACTTAATTTAAAGTTTCTCTAGAAATTTTCCCCTTATTTATCAAGCAGTACATTAGACCTTTCTCATATTCCAGCTTTTGTCCTTAGTAATATTCTCTAAGTTAGGTGACCTAACTTCCGTTTGGCCTGACTCGCTTTATATGAAGAAGGAACTCTTCATTTGGACTGATTATTCAGCTGCCGACATGAAACCTGTCTGTCAAAATTATCAGAAAGAATTTTCTTCTGATGACCCCCGACTAATCAGGTTCTGGAACATCCTACTGGACATGAGTAACTTCTCTGATTATTATTATTATTATTATTATTATTATTATTATTATTATTATTGAAAAGGATGTCTGTTATTATGCGAATTTATCTTATACAGAATCTTGTCTGTTTTCCTAAAAATTCGCTTTTCAAGCTCAGCGAATTCGGTCAGCAACTGGCCAATGGTCACATTGGAAAGAGGGTAGTGGGTGGATTGCGGGAAGTCTTTGATTGAAATATTCAATCAGAAATCCGTGGAATTCTTCGTGGTCTGGCTTCAGGTCCTGCTACTCCAGGTTGCGGTACCGTCGAACATGTCTCGACCACCTCGTTGGTCATCCTGTCACGAAAAGCTGAGTTATAGTGTCTTTTTCCCCTACGACGGGTTTCTCTGTATTTAAGTTGTACCTCGCCCGTGAGTTTTTTTTTTCCTATCTTTAAAACTTTTGGTCGTTCGATGGCTCGACGTCTGCCCTTCACTCATTATTTCGTTCTCGCAAATGTCATGGGAACTTCCTGGGTGAGTCTTCGTTTTATAAAGAAGTAATTAACTTTTGTGTTGTTTTCAAGTGATGGTAAATTCTTTCAGATTGTGAATTCTAATTACAAATTTTGAATTTAAAAATAAATTTTTGTATCTGAAATTAAAAAAAAAAAGTGTTTCGTATACTGACCGCCAGTGAATAGGATTAATCGTGTGCATAAGGCAAAGTGATAAACATATTTTGTTCCTTTAGTTTTGCTGAAGAGAATTAAGACCAGGGAAGCAGTTAAAGTTGCTTGTTTTATTCTAGTGTATTTCTTGTTTAATATTTGATACCTCACGATTCTTTTGATAAATTTAGTTCGATTTTTCATGTGATTAATGATGAGCTTTTTAAGGGATCACTGTTACCTTTAGAGTGCTCAGTCGTAATTTTTATCGTTATGAGAGTTCAGGAATCTGGCTGAAGTGAGGTAAATTTTTGAGTTCTGTGATTAGTTGTGTAATAACCAGGTACTTGGTACGCATCGTGACAATACATATACATGTATATGTATGTTTATATATATATACAAATATATATGTATATGTAAATGTTTAAACTCTCTCTCTCTCTCTCTCTCTCTCTCTCTCTCTCTCTCTCTCTCTCTCTCTCTCTCTCTCTCTCTCTCTCTCTCTCTCTCTATATATATATATATATATATATATATATATATATATATATATATATATAATGTATATTTCTGTTTATTTATATAAATTTATATATACAAATATATACATGTCTGTATATCTTGTAGATATGAATGATGTCAGTGCATACGGACCTTTACCACCAGGTCAAATGAACCTCACCTGGACTTGTACAGTACAAGAAACGAAAGCAACAAATCTGGAAATATCGCCCTATGAGTTGTCACGTGACCTGGCACTGTCACGTGACCTGCGCAGTGCCAGTGCGTTTTAGTCTGTAGTTGTCACGACCGGATGTCACGTGAGAATGATAACTATGATTTTGGATATTGCTATAACTTCAAATTTAATTTCACTCACTCATTTGAACTGAGAGCAGATCATTTCCAATCAAATGGAATAATTACGTCCGTAGATGGACCCCTGATACCGGCTGATGTTAATCTCACATCGTTCATGATAAATGTGTGCATAGACATACATATTGTATATGTATATATATATATATATATATATATATATATATATATATATATATATATATATATATATATATATATATGATATATACAGTATATATATATATATATATATATATATATATATATATATATATATATATATATATGTATATTATATATATATATATATATATATATATATATATATATATATATATATATATATATATATATATATATATATATATATATATATATATGTATGTGTGTGTGTGTGTGTACAGAGAGAGAGAGAGAGAGAGAGAGAGAGAGAGAGAGAGAGAGAGAGAGAGACAGTCAAACAGAGTGACGTCCCTAATCCACGAGATGGTCGGATGACCCGTCACAGAGCATGAAACTCCATTACTACGTGAGATTCGCGCGCGACGATGACAAATCTGGAGCGACAGAATTATGGCGACATTTCTGGCCTCGGGGAACGCATGAAGCCATCTCTCCGGGCGAGACAGTTCACGGGAGGCTCGCTAGCTATAATTCCCTCGGCTGACCTGACTCGCTCATCGAGAGAACGCGGCGGTGCAAAACATTTTGAGGACTGTCAAGGCTGGACGGAACCCAGCATACGTATATATTACTTGATAACTACGCATAGCGGCGCAAACGTTGCTAACGAACTGCTTTGTTTCGCTCGTTCGGAATGTGTGTGTGTGTGTGTGTGAGGGTTTTGTAGCGCCTGTCAGGGCACCTCTTCTAATCTTTTGGGGCTGTATTGCTGGTTCTTATTCTGTTGGTTTTCATGCAGCCAAGGTTTTCTGCAAGTTCCCGTAGCTGCTAGTTTTTGAAAAGGAGGGCCAGTTACGCTATTTCTTAACCCCTCAGTATTGTCTGGACTTCAGGCCTTGAAAAATTATTTCACAGGGAACCTTCCGTTTCATCCACACTTAAGAACTGCAGACGTGATACTGAATAAATAAATCTCTTATTTGATATTGGCAACATTTATAAATGATGATCGATAGAAATTCTCATTTTGTCTGTACTGAAGAAATAAATCTCTCTTTTATTTGATATTGGCAACATTTATAAATGATGATCGATATAAATTCTCATTTTGTCTGGGATTGGAAGCTACTGTTTTTTTTTTTCTGGTTCGGGACGAAATCTTTGCCAATTTAGAGATCCTCCTCTTGTCATCTGACCCAGGGGCTTTTATGAATATTTTTTTCAAAAACTCACTAATATTTTCGAGAGGATGTAGAATGAACTTCCTCTTTGATCTGGCTTGAAACCTCAATGGATAATAGCGATGGGAACCCGCCCAATCATTCGGCCTTTGGGACGGGACTAATTTACTAAATCATCAGTATGATTCATCCATTTGAATAGACATCCGCTGGCTAATACCAGCCGAACTGAATGGAGAAAACTTTAGAGTGAAGATTCAGCAGCAATGGCGTAGGGCGTGTCAGGAAATCCTCGTTATGTCTCAACAAAGCCAATGTCGTCACAGCTTTTGGGGTTCCCACACTTCGACAATTACGCAAACGAGGATTCTCATTACCGGCAACGTTTCAGGAATAAAAGTGCATCTCTCTCTCTCTCTCTCTCTCTCTCTCTCTCTCTCTCTCTCTCTCTCTCTCTCTCTCTCTCTCTCTCCATGTGACTGTAAAAGTTCAGTTGCTTGCCTGAACATAACTGCATCTGTCTTTACGCGCAGAATAATTAAACCTTTCTGTTATTATAATATATATATAGAGTGAGAGAGAGAGGACCAATATATATATCAATATATATATATATATATATATATATATATATATATATATATATATATATATATATATATATAATATATATAAACAAATTGTAGAATCAAGGGTAGGAATGCGCCGGAGATTCACACTTTATTTCTTCCTACGTTACGCAGGTTGGAAAAATTGTACATCAACCGAATTATATTGAATTTACTGGTTATTTCACGTTTCGCGTTTCGCGTCAAGAAAACACTTCCTGGAATGGCAGTAATGGAAAAGTCCAGCCAAGGAAGCAGGAAGTTGGCTGAACAGTGTTGACATATTTTAAAATTTGTTTTCATTACTCTAAAAGCACACACTGTATTACGGGCGAGTCCTTATTCTTGAGGTATAAAATTGGATTTGAAAAACTCTCTCTCGTTACATAACTCACACATAGACACACATATATATATATGTGTGTGTATGTATATATATATATAGGTAGATAAATAGATAGATATCTAATTGAAACGTCAACAAAAGCAATAGTAACAAGCATAAAAAAATGTTTCGAGTTGGCACTACAACGGAAGAATACGCCTCTCTTTCTTCAGCTATCTTTGTATTGGCCTTTAATTATATATATTATATATATATATATATATATATATATATATATATATATATATATATATATATATATATTTTTTTTTTTTTTTTTTTCTCTCCAAAGAATTTGGAAACTGTGACCAGCAGCGAAGACGGAAGAACTGGAAGGGCAAAGTAAATATCTCGGGTCAAAGTTCACGCGGGACCAAGCAGAGCGTCTGGTGAAAGGTCAACAGGCATAAATGAGCCCCCGCTTCCCCTGGGCAATGGCGCTGCAAATTTGAGGGTCATTCAGAGGACTTCAGCACTGACGAGAGTTTTGCCAAAAATTCCCAGGAGATTTTATGTGGTTTTAATTAACGCTGGGTAATCACTGGTAGAAATGTTAAGTCTGTGAAAATTTGAAATTTTATTCCGTTATTTTCATCAAAATGTTTGCATTTTGGAAATTACTGCTGAAGATTTGAATTTTTTTTTTTAAACTGTATCTATGTCAGCTAAGTATATTTTTATTTTCATTCCCAGAAAGTTCATTATTAATGAAAATTTTCTAGTTATTCCTAGAAAATTGCGTTGATATAGATTATATCACATTTTCGTCGTGTTTAAGAAGCTACGTCAATAATATAATTATGAACGTTTGGTGAGCAATCACTTTGAAAAATATGTAAGACAAAACCATTAACATCCGAGTGCTTAAAATACACTAATAAAATTACAACAAACTTGAAGCTTTTCGGATTTTGATTTCCTATAACTTAGGAAGGTTTATTGCCACTAGACTGTTTATAGAATCAAAATATTTTCGTTTCATCCCCGTTTTTTAATATTTCTTCTTTTATGAGTGAAGCCACTGTTGTTGGAAAATATGCCCCAGTCCTCTCCACAGCGGTGTATTGCAGTGACGGTGTTTGTGTTATGAAAGCATAATGTTCTTTGTATTTAGAGTTACTCTTTTCCGAATTCATGAGTTTCTCTCGCATGCGGCAAAGAACATTGTTTACACGAGGCTCCATAAACGACAGGGGCAGGATCGATACCATAATTCTGAATTTTATTTCTGTTTAAGTTACTTCTCATGATACTGAAATGGCAGGTGAATGGGCGATTACAGGCTATTAACTTGTCGGTCATATCTTTTTGTTCAGTGTGAAAAAGTAGCTTTTGCTCTTATTTCTATCGATGTTCCAGGCTTTTTAAAGGGGTAACGTATGAACCGTGACAGATATCCTGGTTTAAAAAAAAAAAAAAAAACTTAATTCATATATTCTCTTTCTCCGTGCAAGTGCTTTGGATCAAGTATGCCACGCCCTCTCAAATATAAACGTCATAAAACAATACTTTTTATGTCCGTAGTCTGGGACGAAAAACGATAAATTCTTGTGAATCTGGCGAATGTAAGAGCCCTTCTAACATGTCCTCGTCATCCAAGTATAATGAAGCGAAACCCTCGTCTGCTTATCGCTTCTAGAAGATCACCTTTATGCTATTTATACCGCCTGCGCTCAAAAGAGAAAGTTTGAAGCGTTCCATATTCAGACGTTGGGGGAACGGAGGATCTCTTTACCACGCCAAATGTTTATTCAAGGGAGAAATTTTCAAAACTGGAATAAGAACCGCCTACACATTGTTTTCCGAGTTTACAAGTTTCCTGCTTTGATGGGAAAACTGTAAATTTGTTCTTCACCTTTGATACCCACAGAAACGTAAGGCTCGCCTGATGGTATGTTGGCAAATAAGGAAACTACAATGGTAAACGTAGGTAAAATTGGTACTGACGTTTTTTAAGTAATTATTGAACTCGTAGTAGGGTTTATGGTGTGGTTGTGATATCCGGCCACACATTTACCCAATATATTTCCGGAAGTAAACTCATGACATTTTGGGAGAATTCGAGAAATGTGGTCGAGTGGTTGCGCTAAACTTATATAAAGTGATCGTGATAATAGCATCGAGATGCTCTTGGATAAATTGGATATCAAAACAGCGGCATTCACATCCAAATCTCATCCATCTTGTTTTTCAGGAGTTCGTAGGCCGAGCGGAATAAGACGACCTCTGTCACACACCTGTTCTTTTGGTTGCAAATGTACAATTAATCCGCTTTCCATTATGATTAAATCTCGCGCCGCTAATATGAGGGAAAGTTGATTACCGGAGACTGATTAACCAGGTTTAATTTGTGAGCCTAATTAATATTGCGGGGTCCCTGGTTCATATTTGTATCTGGCTCGTAAGTGAGGCAAAATGACTGGCATTACCGCGTTGATTAATAACGAGCTCTGTTCAGAAGTGACGAACGGGTAAAGAAAGAGGATAATCGTCCTCATTATACAATGAAGGAGCTTCAAGAGGACATGGGATGTTTTTTTAGGGAGAGGAAAAAGTTTCAAGGGAGCCTTCTGAATAATTACCTCGAGCGATTGCCATTTGTGGATTAAATTCTGTTTCTCAGTTTATAACATCCTTGCCCTTTGTGGATGCTCTGAAAGTGCAACATTCTACACAGACGATGATGGTATAATTAGTTACAATTTAATTACCTTTGCGCAGGTTGAAACCTGAAAATTATTCTTGAACCGTACGCGCAAGGGTATTGGTAATACTGTCGTTGATGATCGTAGTTGTAACGATGCCAGTTTGCTTCAGTCAGTCAACTTAAATGATGTTGCTTACAAGTTGACTTTCGATCTTTGCGATTCATCTTGAAAGTCGTGACTTTTTGTGATGATGCTGATGATGATGATGATTTTTTTTTTGGGGGGTGAGGGGGGGTTTGCAAAGGTGAACTCTACGAAATACGTCGTGTAATTAATTCGAAGAATTTATATCGGAGCAATCTTCATCTTTTTACATTTTGGAGAATTTATTTATATTTAGCATTAGCAATCAGAAATATAATTTCAATTAGCCTAGTCTCTATATAATTCATATGGTACAAAACCGAATGATTGGAAACCAGGCTTATAGAATTATCCCTCAACAATTTTTAATTAACAGTAGTTCCAACCAGAAAGGAGGTCACTTTCAGTAAGCCTCGCGTGGCGTGGTTTTTGACTCGATTTATTTTTTTCAGTTCCCTTTAGTTCTTTCCCCTTAGTTGGCCAGATTCTCTTAATTTGCTCTGTTTTAAATTTTTGAAGTTTATTTACGAATATCTTTATGATAAACTTATAAGAGTCTAGAGATGTGACTTCCGCGGTCTCGTTAAACTAAACTGTGATAACAATCTCAGGAGTTCCATTCGATATTAAACAGGCATAGAAATAAATGTTCTTGCATTTTGTTATCTCTCTCTCTCTCTCTCTCTCTCTCTCTCTCTCTCTCTCTCTCTCTCTCTCTCTCTCTCTCTCTCTCTCTCTCTCTCTGACCTCATGAATACACATGCCGATGTTCAGGTACGGAGAAAATATATACAGGTTTGAGAAAGTTTCACCTCTCGAAATATCTTCTTCTCTCCTCTCTTCTTTATCCATCATTTTCGGCTCTTTCTTCCAACTCAGATCTTGGGATGGTTATTGATGGGAACCATTAATTCACCAAGACCGAGTTTTGACATTTTTTTTTGTTTCCGTTCCTCAAGGACGATCCCCCAAATGATTTGTTCGCGATAAATTCGACCGCTTATATCTTTTTGTCTTGGGATGCGAACTGCGGCAGATTTGCGCTTGAGAGATCATATGATTAAATCACAAAAAAAATATGATGAAAAAGGTATTTTGTACAGAAATCGCAAATTCTTTAGATTTTTTTTTTTTTTTCAGAAAACTGATTGCTTTATATGACTCTTTCAAACCTACTTCACGCAAAGAACAAATCTAAGCCAATTTGTTCAGAAAATGACTCTATTTTTTTTCACTTCAGTTGTTTCTTATTGAAAAACGCTATTTGCTTCGGGTCCTTTTTCTCATCTCAAGTAACCTCTAGCTAAGAGACTGCGTCCATCTTTTCGAAGGCCTTTAAACACCAAAAATACATTTCGTGTTGTAAAGATTGTCCTTTTTTTTTTTTTCTCCTAGAAGACCATGGATCAACTGCGAAGAGGCCCGGAGCTAGGAGACGTGCCTTTCAGTTTTTTGAATACCGTATAACACTGGTTATGCAGTCATAGGCTCAGAGACCCGATCCTTCTGCTTCTTCTCAGGAGGTCAGTTAACACCACTCAGGCATCTCTGAGAAGAAACTTGAATCGTCTTTGAGTTGCAACACCGACTATGTCACCTGACACTTATATTTTTAGACAACAGCAAAGTCATTCTTACTAGCTCATTATATGACAATTCTTTACCTCTAAGGTACGATGGCACAGTGAAATTTACTGAAACCAGCAATTACATATTCGCCAAAAGGCTCGCTTCGCTGATGATATTCAGCGAAAGACTGTAGTATTAAATATCAAATAGCGGTATTCACGAAATTCTTCAGTCATTACAGCTTCAACCCTTCTGCCGGGCCAATGTCCGGATAAAAGAGGGTGGGGTGAGATATCACTAAACCAGGTATTACTGAAACTTCCAGGAAACCTTACAGCAGTCTGGCACAAAACGGCACTGTGCCACAGTGAGGCATGGAACCCATTTGATTAAGAGTCGGTGCTGTTATGTATCCCCCCCCCACCTCGCAGAGGTAATTCTCAGTCCAT
Source organism: Macrobrachium rosenbergii (assembly GCF_040412425.1). NCBI lineage: Eukaryota > Metazoa > Arthropoda > Malacostraca > Decapoda > Palaemonidae > Macrobrachium > Macrobrachium rosenbergii. Next base: position 754,616 of record NC_089784.1, on the reverse strand, counting down.
TGCACTCCCGTCATTCGGACACTGATAATTAGGATAAAGTGAACGAGTCTGGACTAATAACGAAAGTTTTTCAGCGAGGGTGGCGACTCTCTTTTGGTCTCTGTAAAGTTAATAAGGATCCCTCGATAGAATTCCCCCTTCCTTTGTTACTAATATCCCTTTCAGGTCCCGTTTACATTTTAACCTGCTCTTCAGCGATGATGCGCAAATAGTTATCGTGTCTTTGTATTTCCTACCTTTATTGACATTCCGTTGTTCCTTGATTTCGTCGAACTTCGCTCCAAGTTATATATATATATTTTCATCTTAATATCCTGCGACACTACTTGCTATTTTTGGAAATGGTCACCGTCAGTCTAATTTAACTTTGCTTAACTATTTATTATTATTATTATTATTATTATTATTATTATTATTATTATTATTATTATTATTATTATTATTATTATTATTATCTTAGTAATAGTTGGAAAACTGGCAATACAAACTAAAAATAACCTTTCCTTTCACCAGCCGCAGCATGGGTCGAACTAACCAACTTCATGTTACGTTCGGATTCCACAATAAACTGTAGGTCCCGTTGCTAGGTAACCAGTTGGTTCGTAGCCACGTAAAATAAATCTAATCCTTCGGGCCAGCCCTAGGAGAGCTGTTAATCAGCTCAGTGGTCTGGTTAAACTAAGATATACTTATAGATCATAGCTTGTTATTTGCCGAAGAACATTTGCGGTAATAATGTTGCGTTGCTTCATACGCCCCTTTAAAGTGCTGTACAACTAACCATAGCATTTTTAGTGTCACGTGTTTACTACAATACTCTTTTACTAAGATTTAGCTTCCTCGCTGCATCAAAAAATATGTGGATGTGTAGTTAGGGCACATACACAGATTAAAGTAGACTCTAGGCTAAAGTCACGAAATTCAAGCGAGCAGCCGATCTTATTATTTTAGGCGCTTTCATATATAATTAATAAATTTCTTTTTTAGTTACTAGGAAGTTTTAGTTTATCGTGATGTAAAAGAAGAATATATAGCTATAATTTCTATGTTAATTATATGCATCAGCTCGATTAGTTGGGTCAAGTTTCTTCTCATTAATGCCTCGTTGATAAACTGATTAGTTGATTGATTGTATTAGAAATCTGCAGCCTGAATTTTAAACGTGCCATAACTCAGGCAGTCTGGAATCGAACAGGGGCTCGACAAAGATGGTGTTAACTCGAACTTGGTTCTGACCTTTGATGATGGGGACTGATCTTAACCTTGACCTCGGAAGTTGCTGATTCGATTATAGCACTCTAGAAAACGACTGCAATTAACAGGCAGACAGAAAGGACTCCTTTAGAGAGGGAAAATGACAGGACCTTAAAAGCAAATATGAAATATTATATAAATCAAATATTCACATGAATGTGTCTTCCTCCTTTGTACTCCAAGTGAATGTTATTATCTTCCCATAGACTCCAGAAACACCATCCATTAACGTGAACTGATAAAACAAAACAAAAAAATTCAAACATATCTGTCCTTTAGGTTTCTACGTTGGTCCTTCAAAAACAAAACATGGAAATAAAGAAAAGAACGTGTTAGTAGCTTAGATCTGCTATTCTGCGCGATTCTCTACAATATGTTAAGAGAAGCGCTGCCTGAGATAAAATCCGAAACCAGTATCAACTCAAGTGACAAAACAATGACTTGGCCCAGGGCAGAGTCTCTCACGCATCCAGGCTTTTGAACATCTCAAAAGAACTGGCTTCTGGCACGGAAAAATGGTTCCTTTGTGTTCTTCCCTTTTCTGATCTGTTTCTATGGGTTGCGAGTATTTGCTTGTATTCCCCAGTCTTCTTTATCCTTCTCGTTTTGAACTGAAGTGGGTGCTATACTTCGCATCCCGAGTCTTCTTCTTCTATCTCTATATTATCCATTTCTCTCGATGTTACATTTTTCTTTTTATTTCTCTCTTTGTGACTGTTTCTCAAACATGTATAGGACTTGAATCTTTACAAAATATTCACCGTTTGCGTCAAGCTCACGTAAGTAGAAGGTCTTAGCTCATTAAAATTGAAAATATGATAATATGGTACTTTATGAATAAGCGTTCGAAGCAAGACCGAACTTCTTGTGGGTTACTTCAGGAATATTGGTGTGCTAAATTGCCCTCTTTCAGTTTATCACTTTTGCTAAATAAATCTCTGAAAGTCATCAAATGTACGAAGGAAATGAGAAATGGGAGGGTGGCTTAAATGCAAATTTTAAAGCCGATTTGGTGTATATTTTGAATACAGAAGTTTAATATATACTTATTTTTTGTTGGTTCTATCTAATATCATTATTTATTTTTCACGTTCATATTTTAACACTGAATTTTACTAATATATCATCATTCACCTATTCCTTACCAATCTGAATTTTACTAACATATCATCATTCACCTATTCCTTATCAATCATATCATTAATTTGCATATTTCACCTTCACAACGGCGCTGAATAATCCTGTGGGTTCCGGCGCATGGTCTTCAAGACCTCGATTTCATAACCAATCAATCAATCTTCGTTAATGTTGAAGAAAGTCATTGTCTTACCCAGTAAAATTAATACTGCAGTAATTATCCCTTCCAGCCTGTCATTAGTTGGGCAACTGTCTGTTGGCAGTGAACGAAGAGCTGGTATTAAGGCAAGTTAGATCGAGAGGGGTCTTGACTATGCAGGAATCCCATTAGATGAGAGAAGCCACTCCGCGTTTAATAGACGCCATATTTCTGAAGCTGAACAACAAATTAGCCCACCAATACCGGACGCATGTCTGCAACTGTGTACGGAATGATATGGAAGGTTTCATGGTGATTTTGAGGATAATTTTTTTTATGTCTGCGACTGCTCTCAACTGTTCGCTGGTGACTGAAAAGTCGCAAAGAAGAATATGTCAAGAGTCGCTGGCGCTTTCATTCCACAGGTGCTAAAGCAGTGTTATCCCCTACAAAACGTAATGTATTTATGTATAGTCAGATAAAGCTTACAGTTTGCTTCAGTTTCATTACGTGAGTCTCATGCAACAGCTTCCCTTCGTTGAGACAATACCGGTCATTCTCTAGGTTATGGGTCCCCAAACTAAAATTTCTGACTATGAATAGTTGGCCCCTCTTCAATATCGTGGTATGTACCCCTAATATTATCAATACTGTTTTTTCATTGAAGTTCAACTGCAATAACGCAATGCTATTCAGGAAAAAAAAAAAAAGGTACGATTGTCGAGCATTGAGAAGAGCAGAACGTTAGATGAGTAACGAAAATGAAGTCAATTTGTTTACAAGGAAAAAGACGATACGAAAATAAAATCATGATAAACACTAGTTCTGTATAAATAAAAAAAAATGTGCATCAGAAGTTTTATCTTGCAGTAGACATCTTTTTCTTTGTGATTCGAATGTCAGCCTTCGACACCAGAAGTTCCATCGACACCCCCGCGGTTCATCGACCCTTCTTTGAACCCAAGAAGTTTATGGATGCATTGGGTTTTCTCGCTGAATCCGAAGGGTCGATATCGACCATTTTGGAGATCCCTTGCTCTAGGTTGATAATACTGAGGATTCCAAACAGTATTTGACTTATGCGAGAGAGTCTCCCTTTCTGATACCAGTGGTTATGAACTGGCATCTGCATTGGTGCTCTAACGCCTCCGTCGAAAATGCATAGCAATGGCCTCATTTGTTGGACGCATTGTTCGCTTTGGTGCGCACGGCTTTGTTCGTCGTATTTGGGCTGCGTTCGTTTGAAATGAGACACTTCCATTCTTAATGCCCCTTTCATCTATTTGATAGCTTTGGTGATCTGTCCCGTCGCCCTTTCCCTTTCATATTGTCCCAGCGAGTTCAAAGCTTCGGCAAACTGTACATGATATATAATGCGTCAGGTCATCATCCCTGTCATCGTCGCCTCCAACGCCACGGGAATCAAAATGGTTTTGTGAAATTCCGCAGTTATTGGTTTCGTGCGATTTCTCTCCGTAAATCTCGTCTCGTCTCCAGGCTCTCTCTCTCTCTCATAGTTCTCATCCAAGAAAGTCTGGGTCTTTCAACTTTTCTGGTGGCTACGTCTGCCAAGGTGACACTGACACTATTCTCTTGGGCGTTATGCGAGGAACATTCCAAGCCAGCGCCAATTCGCTTTCGTCATTATCTTACCTACATAATTGTGGCACATCCATAGTTCCCTTATAATATATCAGTTACTACATTTCACGTAACTCGTTTCGTATGATTGACACTAACTACCGGAAAGTCCAGTTATTGTAATCTAATGTATATAACATCTCCATATTTACCGAGTGTCTGGATGGTATTTTCCCACTCTGTTATAAAATGTTGTTCCTGAATGTGGTTCATCCCAAGTGAAAACTATTTGGCGCTAAACATTCCAAAACTTTAATTGGTGTTAGCATTAAGTTCAAGAAGTGTTACTGTTAAAGTTGATTGGCTCCAGAGAAATGGTAGATATAATTGATATATTAGTGTATATTTATATAACTGTGTCCACAGGTTTTAGCCTTTTAGCCGCGTTCAGTTAGGCAGTGTGAATAATAATTATAATGACAATAACAGTGATAAAAATAGCATTCCCATTTTTCCTGCAATAACCCGGTTTTATATAAAAAAGAATATTAGTAATAATAATAATAATAATAATAATAATAATAATAATAATAATAATGATAATTTTATTTTCACCTCCCGTTAAGCTCCCTTCGAGTAGTGAAAATAAACTTAATACTAATAATACCAAAAATAATAATAATAATAATTTTTATTAAAAAAATGATTCCTTCGTGAGCCATAATAAAAAAAACTCTCTCTCTTCATCCAAAAGAATTTGCCACGCCCCATTCAAGAACATTTCTAAAGAAAACCTCGTTACGTTAAATTCTTGAAAATCTCTCCTCATAAACAAAATATCGATGATGCTTCTTAAAATCGAAAGAACATCTCAACACACCAATGGTTTTCCAAGACTTCAAACAGTAAGGAGCAGTTTTTATCCATCTCGAATTTCCTAGAGAATCTATTTTACTCTCTCTCTCTCTCTCTCTCTCTCTCTCTCTCTCTCTCTCTCTCTCTCTACGTATTTTCCCTTTTCTCTGCTTATCCACGATTTTCGGGTTTGCTCCTCATCTCAATTTACTTTTTTCTGGCGTCATTCAGCTCAGATCTTGGGATGATGGTGGACGGGGAACCTTCAGTTCAGTAAGACAAATTTGACCGTTTTTTATTTATTTATTTTTTCCAAAGGACGATCCTTCAAAAGTATCTGTCGCATTAAATCCAACCATTCATCTCTTTCAGTCTTGGAAGTGCGATCTTTGAGAGATCATAAGATTCGAAGACCAAAATCATTTAAAAAAAAAAAAGGGTATTTTTAGAAAACTGATCTTTTATATCCCTCTGCATCTCTGAATGAAAGGAAAGGTAAAAACCATAATCCACAATGGGGGGTGGGGTGGATAGTGCACTTCACTGCGCGTGGCGCACTGTATGCATTACAAGAGGGTGTTTGCAGCGTCTCGTCGGTCCCAAGCTGCACCCACTTCCAAGTCTTTTACCGTCTTCAGCCTTGCTCGTGGCTGTCACTTTTCAGTGCAGCTGTGGAGGTATCTCGGTTTCTCCCTGTTCATCATTTAGCTCCTTGTAATCCATCTCCTTTGTTTAATGGATTGCTTTATCTTGTTGTTGTCTGATCACTCCAACTACCTTTTTTTACTCTTAAGCACTGAATGTCCGAAAGTGCTCCTATGCTTGTTGAAAACCTAAATTTCATTAAGTCAAATCAAACCTAAACCAATATTAGTTAATGACTCTCTCTCTCTCTCTCTCTCTCTCTCTCTCTCTCTCTCTCTCTCTCTCTCTTTAGCAAGTCCCTATTTGCTCAGAAACTGACATTTTTGTCAGAAACTGACATTTTTGTAGGCCCATGTGACACCAGTCAAGTGGCCATAGTTGAGAGCCAGATTCCTTCCTCTCGAGGGCCACTTGATACCAGACAGGTATCACTGAGAGTAAAACGATTATTCAGCAGCAGTCAGGCATTCCTGAACATCAGATATTGCTGACGCTCAGCAACGGCCGTTAAGTGACCTGACATATATTTCTGAAACAGCATAATCGTATTTGATATATATTCGGCAGAATCTCTACTTCTCAGGCATGATGTCACAAAGAAATTTACTTGGACCAATCGCGACCTTTTGTGTCACACTTATATAAGAAATTTCCAGGCCAAGCCTTGATAAGAGAGGGTGGGGATTGTCAGTAAAACCAAACGGTACTGAAACTTGCAAAAAGCCTTGTAGCAATCATGCGCGAAACTACACTGTGCCGTAATGAAGCCTAAAATTTAGCTTGAGAGCCAGCGGTGATGATAAGTGCTACCCTCCCAAACTCAATTCTCCGTCCATTTCACTCAATCAGTCGAATACTGATAAATAACTCAATTCTCCGTCCATTTCACTCGCATCAATCGAATACTGATAATTAGGATAAACTGAAAAAGTCTGTAATAACAACGACAGTTTTGCAAAGAGGGTGGCGACACCCTTTGGTCTGTACAAAGCGAATAAGGGTCCCTCGATAATATTTTCCCCTTCCTTTGGTACTAAGCTTCGGTACTAATACCCGCTTTCAGCTCTCGTTTGTATTTCACCCTCCCCTTCAGCGATGATGCATAAATAATTATCATCCCTTATGGACATTTCATTGTTTCTTGGAATTGTTTAACTTCGGTGTTGGTAAATTTACATTCACGATACCCTGCGTCACTAAATGTCTTTAGCGATACTCGCCAAAAATCTCTGCTTTCATTTTGATTTAGCTGTTTATTATCATTATTGTTATTGGTAAGATGTCCATTTGCAAGCAAAATCTTAAAGTCTGCAGTAGGTGTTATGTTTATATTTTCGACTACTTTTTCCATTATGTAATTACATAGAATCATGGTAAGATTTTCCATTCAGTGTGACAACACCGTTGATTCTCGCGATGCCATAATAAAATATATTGAAATCAACAACGAAATTTATTCAGAGGCTAAAGCATTAAACGTAGCTATGGATATTTATGAAATACTCTTGCCGTCACAGCTTTTAAACTTCGGCCGGTTCAAAGCCCCGGTGACATTTTATAGCAGCCTAGCGCAAAGCGGTGTCGTGCCTTAACGAGGCACAGAAACTAATATACGGAGAGGCGGTCACCCTCCCAGAGGTAATCCTTAGTCCATTGCCTCCCGAGAGGTAATTCTTAGTCCATTGCCTCCCGTCATCCGAACATTGATAATCAGGATCAAGTGAACGAGTCTGGAATAATAACGAAAGTTTTGCAGAAAGGAAGGCGGGCCCCTTTGTCTGTACAAAGTTAATAAGGGTCTCTCAATAACGTTTTCCCCTTCCTTTGTTACCCAGACCCCGTCCAGCTCTCGTTGATATTCTAACCTACTCCTCACCGACGATGCATAAATTGTCGTCATCTCTTTTGTCTGTGAGTTCTACCCTTCGCTCAAAGCGAGACGAATTATCATTTGTGATAACCGTGAGAAAGGACTTGATGTATTTTGCGATACTCGCTGTATTCACTGATGTTTTGCTTTGCCTACCTATATTATTATTATTATTATTATTATTATTATTATTATTGTTATTATTATTATTATTATTATTATTATTATTATTATTATTATTGTTATTATTATTATTATTATTATTATTATTATTATTATTATTATTATTATTATTATTAAACCAAACAAGAACTTCTTTCAGTTTTCTTCTGACTGAAAGAAGTTTTTGTTTAGTTTAATAATAATAATAATAATAATAATAATAATAATAATAATAATAATAATAATAATAATAATAATAATAATAAATATTTACAAGTAAACAAGTTATACACAGGAATCTTGTGGGTTTCTCTTTCCATTATTATTATTATTATTATTATTATTATTATTATTATTATTATTATTATTAAGCAAAATTTTATTCAGAAAAATTGCTGTCGATAGTCAGACTACTTTTGAGATTATTTTTCAAATTTCGTGAATTTCCTTTTTTCTTCCTCCATTATTATTATTATTATTATTATTATTATTATTATTATTATTATTATTATTATTATTATTATTATTATTATTATTATTATTATTATTAAGCAAAATTTTATCAAGGAATACTGCAGTCGATGTTCAGTTTACTTTTTAGAGTATTTTTCGAATTTCGTGAATTTTCCTTTTTCTTCCGTAGGAATGTTTCTCTTGAATTTGTCAAATTTCAGAGAGATTGAAAGTGGAGGTAATGAAGACCAGAGTTTTGTTTATTATACGTTCGCTATTTAGAGAGGACCGGATGAGTTCTGCTTTATACAATTCATTGCAATTTCAGCATAAGTAAATTAGAATGGTACTCGTTTAGACTGAAGTGGTCTTATGTCAACGTTGGATTTTGCTTCTAGGTTAGCCTGTAACGCCGCAGTTCCTGTTCGTTATTCCTCGTGCAGAAGGAAAATGCTAAAGAGTAGAAAGAGAGCCGGGGAAAGCTTCCTCGAATGAAGCCTGTGGTGTTTGTAGGAGAATATATTATTAATCCTACGAGCAAGTAGTGAGGAATAACAATAATGGCTGTACTCTCCAACAAAGCTATTGGAGTTCAAGATTCCTCAGCACAGAATCTATCATACCTTACACGGAAAGTGCATTAGTCCGTCGGTGGCTGTCATAAGCAATGCCAATAAGTGACTGAGTTTCAGTGGAGCCTCATTTCCATTAACTTCCGTTATAATGCGTCTTGCAGAATCCCCAAAAATGGAATAATTAAATAACTTGCCCATGGATCTAATCCTCGAATCTTCTAAGATACGAAAGCGATAAAATCTAAAATAAAAAGATAAGTCGGCTAAAGTTGACGCTTTCTTATGTGGGTTTGGGAAAGTAGTTATTCGTTTAAATATCTGTCTAATGGCCCTCTAGTGTCTGTCATCTATAAACCCCTTGTCCAATCATCAACCATACCAAATTGCGGCCCTCTAGCCTCAGTAGTATTTATTTCATTTAAGGTTAAAACTAGCAATAATC
>NC_089784.1:405503-423003 GCF_040412425.1 Macrobrachium rosenbergii | reverse complement strand
TAATTAGCATACAAGCAGGCTGAAGAACAAATAACAAAAGGGTATGAAATACAAGAAACTGAATGAGACTCTGGATTGCACAGAAAAATTACAGACAAACAACTCACAACAATTAACAGCAAAAACAGAATAACTTTAAACATCAGATGCAACACCATTCGATGAAAAAAAAAAATCAGCACCGAATCAAACATTGCAGTTCAAAAAGTTATAGAGAGAAAATTCTTTTGACTGACGATAAGCATAAAACGTAAACACTTTTTTCTCAACAGATAAACTGAGCAGGAACCTGTACTGGTGATTGTTCCCTTTGTTTTGTTAATGTCCAGGGAATGGACAGGTGGAAAGGATCTAAAACGCCGGCCACGCTTGAACATGGGTTTTTAACGAAGACAACTTATCACGAGGGTACTTATTGTCTCGTGGGTTTTTTTTTTTTTTTTTTTTTTTTTTTTTTGAAAGGGGGTTTTGTGTGTGGGAGTGAGGAGGAGAGGCTTCCATTAAAGGAGAAGAGTAAAACGTATTTATGTTTATTATATAAAAATACACTGTAGTACGTGAGTGTTCCACACACGGTTTTATATGTATATATATATATATATATATATATATATATATATATATATATATATATATATATATATATATATATATATATATATATATATATATATATATATATGTATATGTATATATGTATATATATATATATATATATATATATATATATATATATATATATACATATACATACATACATACATACATACATACATACATACTTATAAATATAAAACGCGTGTCCGCGCGCGTTCATTCGTGCCTTAATAATTCTCTACGAAAACGTAATATTTGCCTATATGCATGCTAAAAATAATCGTGAGCATATAAACGCTGTATTGATACAAACGTCTAGTTTGTATTAATACAAGAAGTATACTTTTAGATAACACCTCCGCATGAATACAAAAAAAAATCACCTGAAGATAAAAAGATTGAAGTAAATTTTGGCAGCATTTTGTACTTTTCAGAAAACATTTCAAAAAGGAGTGTCAAGCAGCTATATACTACTTTGAAAATGCGAAGAAATAAAACTAGTTATCCCTTATAGCACAAAAACTATAAAACACAGACACTAACACAAATAGAAATGCTGTTGTTGCTTTAACCGCGATATGACTGAAACACTGTTGTGTAAAAGTTAGATAGAAACAGTTACAGAAGCCGTGTCCAGTAGTTAAACACTCAAGAAAAATCGAAATCGCCTCTAGCTCGGAGGAACCAGGCAATTTTCTCTCTTACTCTGCAGAAGAGGCGAAGCAAAATAACCTAACTGGTAAAAAATAAACACTGCACAGAGCTTGAGAGGTACACGAAGGAAATTTCATTCTTTATTGTAGATGCAGCTTGCAGCCGCCAGAGTAATGGCTGCCACGTGATGAATGCACGCCTTAAGAGGAGTTTGAAACCATCTATTTGGAATACGTCTCTATGGCTGACGCACGCAACGGGCCATATAGGCGTCTCTTGGGCTAGGCGGTCTGATTGGCGCGCTGACATTGCATAGCCTATATACACAAATTTTCACGCTACAGCAGACACGCGCTGAACCAGGAAGTGGAGTTGTTTGTGCTTTAATACGTATACATAACATATATGTATATATGTATATATATATATATATATATATATATATATATATATATATATATATATATATATATATATATATATATATATATATATATATATATATATAATATATTTATATATACATCACCGTAATTCATACATCACGCATTAAGCTGCATTAAGCTACAAATGTCCTTTAATATCCAATTCGGTCTACCTGAAATAATATATTTTCATATACGTTAACCGAAGGGGAATTTTTTAGTTGATAAGAATTCGTCGCCTCGTGGGCCGTGGTTCGAGCCCACGAGACGACGAACTGATTATCAACTAAAATATTAACGGTTAACATAAATGAAAATTTATTATTTCTGAGGTAGAGGAATTAGATATTAAACGACATTTGTAGCTTAATACTTACATATATATGTATGTGGGTATGTGTGTGTGTGTGTGTGAGAGAGACCCTGGTAATTGTGACGCCAGATAACATAGAGCCAACCAAGAGATTCCTTAACAGAGAGTGGTTTCAGAGGAAAAAAAAAGCAACTCAGTGGTCAGTGCAGAACAGTTGATGACCCCGTATTCAGACAATGACCACTGTCCACCCCATCTATTCAACACCTTTTCCTTTCCTCTCCTTCCTCCTAACACTTCCGACCTCTATCCCCAGTTCACTAACCTATCTCGTTCTCCATTCTCTCTACGTGAGCAAACCATCTGAAAGAACCCTCACCCTTCGTATCAAACTATGTATTCACGCATTCCTCACCCTTTTAGTTCTTCATACGCCACAAATGCTGAATTCATCTCAGCAACATTTAAGGTTCACACATGATTTAAAAATTCTTATATATAATGTTTTTACAATACGCATCCTGTCCTCAGCAAGTTTCATTCCTTGCTCCACATTCGAAGGTAGATTGGACCAGTATTTCTAGTTGCCATGCGTCATTCCGGGGAGAGAGAGAGAGAGAGAGAGAGAGAGAGAGAGAGAGAGAGAGAGAGAGAGAGAGAGAGAGAGAGAGAGAGAGAAAATAATCAGCCGTCATTGATTATTAAAAAAAAAAACCCTTGTATAGTGTCCTATAAAGTGAGCCGTGAGTGGCACATAATAGGACTGCAGAGAACGTTTCATTATGGAAAGATAAACAAGTCGTAAATCAACAAAGTTATACAGTAGCGGCATCATTATTATATGAACTGCATACAGATTGCGGTATAAAAACAATCGGAGAGAGAGAGAGAGAGAGAGAGAGAGAGATATTGGAACGCCTGTCCTACAGATAAAGATAGAGACTAAAAGGTTCAGGAGGTTAGAGAGAGAGAGAGAGAGAGAGAGAGAGAGAGAGAGAGAGAGAGAGAGAGAGAGAGATACTGGAACGCCTGTCACAGATAAAGAAAGACTAAAAAGGAGGTTAGGAGAAAAGAGAGAGAGAGAGAGAGAGAGAGAGATACTGGAACGCCTGTCCTACAGATAAAGATAGAGACTAAAAGATTCAGAGGTTAGAGAGAGAGAGAGAGAGAGAGAGAGAGAGAGAGAGAGAGAGAGAGAGAGAGAGAGAGATACTGGAACGCCTGTCCTAAAGATAAAGATAGAGACTAAAAAATTCAGGAGGTTAGAGAGAGAGAGAGAGAGAGAGAGAGAGAGAGAGAGAGAGAGAGAGAGAGAGATACTGGAACGCCTGTCAAAGATAAAGATAAAGATAGGGGAAAAAGACTGAGAGAGAGAGAGAGAGAGAGAGAGAGAGACTCTGGAACGCCTGTCCTAAAGATAAAGATAGAGACAAAAAATTGAGAGAGAGAGAGAGAGAGAGAGAGAGAGAGAGAGAGAGAGAGAGAGAGAGAGAGAGAGAGAGAGATACTGGAACGCCTGTCACAAAGATAAAGATAGGGAAAAAAGACTGAGAGAGAGAGAGACTGGAACGCCTGTCCTAAAGATAAAGACAGGGACAAAAAGACTGAGGAGGAGAGAGAGAGAGAGAGAGAGAGAGAGAGAGAGAGAGAGAGAGAGAGAGAGAGAGACACACACATTTTCTGCTTGAAGATAAGGCAAGAGAAAGAAGAGAGCGGACGGGGAGAGACTGCGAATTCGTCTGAAATCCAAGCAAAACAAAACAGAAACGACGCAAGAGTAAAATGGCCACGTTGCCTGCATCAAGAGACTCAATCACTCAAACTCACAGAAAACATTAAACACTATGACGGCTCTCTGACCGTCAATCGACCCTTTATGCAAAACAATCAATGAAATGACCGACGAAGACGCGGACGAACGAGTACGGGAGGAGGAGAACGATGAGGAGAAAATAATCAAGTGATGATGACGAATGAGCAGTTACGGGGAACACCGAGGACTGGGTGATGAATAATGATGAAGAGCAGGCGCTAAAAGCGACAATGAAATTTGCGTTGCTGTTCGATAAGGGACGGACGAGGTGCAATAAGCAAAGGCCAGTTAATGTGAAGGTCTGTGCAGAAAAATAATGAGCACATTTGTTTTGACGAACTTTGGAGATATAAGCTTTTGGTTTCCGCAAATGGTTCAGAAGATGGGGATGATGAAGAGGGTTTTCCCTTCTTGGTGCCTGTGGAAAGGAAAGGACTGGCGGTGATTTGATCATGGAGAAAGAAATAGGCTAATGGAGACTGTAGAAGACCCATGTCATCTCACAAACACACATACGCGTTTGACCCCTCTCTCTCTCTCTACACACACACACATATATATATATACCATATATATACACAAATCCATTAACATTACAAGGAATAGCTGCAAAAATAAATGCAATGCAGTAGTCGCTGCCAAATTAATACTTCAAGGGGAGCGCTGACTCCATAAGGCCCCATTATAAAGTAAGTGCTTATAATTACCTAATGAATAAAGGGATTTGCTTCAAATTTTTTCCCCTTATTCTTCAACTAATAATGAAAAGTTTAATCTTGGGGAATTTAGAAATTCGACTTTCAAGTTAATTTTTTTTTTGCATTTGATAAAAAGAATTTAAAACTTTTTAAAAATATGCAAAAAAAAAGTTTCACTCAAAAATAAATTTCCCACGTACAAAATCAAGATATATAGTCATACTACACTCTGTAAAAGTTTCAAGGAATTTGGTTCAGTCTTCTTGGAGTTATAAGCTTTTATTTTTGGAAAAACTAAGTTTTGAGAAAATGGCAAAAGAAAAAAATTTATGGTTACTTAGCAATAACTTTGAAACTATGACAGTTAGAAGGCTGATTTTTGCACAAAAACTACTTTGTCATATAAGAAATAATCCCTGAAATTTTCAATAAAACAAAATTAATAGAAATGTGCTCTCTCTTGATTTATATGTTGCCTAAAATTTACATCTATATACATATATATGTATATATATGTGTGTATATATATATATGCATATACATACACATATATATAATATATATATATATACATATGCATCCATATATATAATTATATACTGTATATATTGTATTAATATATACATATACACACAATATATAATTATATATATATATATTGTATTAATATATACATAATTACAATATATACATATATAGTTATATATATATAATATATATATATATATATATACAGTATATATATATACAATATATATATATATATACATATACAGTATATAGATATATTATATAATTATATATATATTACATATATATACATTATACAAATTATACATAATTATACAGTATATACATTATACAAATATACAGTATATATATATATATATATATATATATATATATATATATATATATATATATATATATATATATATATATGATGATAAAAGGCCCATAAAACACTATTTGAACATATTTTTGCACTTCTTTCCTGTTCACTGGTAAAATATGGACACATGATGTGTTACAAGAGTGTATATACAAAGCATATGTAGGTGTGGCAGTATATATATATATATACATTTGTAACACATCATGTGTCCACATTTTAGCAGTGAACAGGGGCACAGAAGGAAGTATTCGAAATGTATGGTTTTATGGACTTTTTTTATCTTCATATTATACTGTTGTATTACAGAAAAGATATATATATATATATATATATATATATATATATATATATATCAGTGCAAAGTTTTTTCATAACAAAAATTCATTAATACATGCTATCAATATAATGTTTTCTCCATAACCTATAAAAATAGTATATGCTACCTATAAAAAAATAGTAGGCTATATGCTGTAAGTGCTAAATTTTTTTCGTAATATAAATTATAAAAATAAATGCCCTAATGAGGTTAGGCCAGGGTATGGTGTTCTGAGAAAGGTTTGGTCCCATCGTTTCTACTCACCCTAAAGTTTTCTTCATAGCCTATAAAAGTATATGCTATCAATATAAATTTAATACATAACCTACATACGCTACCACTGTACATGTTTTCCGTTCGGATATTGGAGAGGAAAATAGGCAAACAACTGCGAGGATAAATTAAACAAACGCTGAACAACCAAGCCTACACAAGTCACGAGCCAGACGACAACTCACTGCAGTAAAATCAAGCTTTGTAGAATATCACTAATACAGGAAAACAAATCCCTTACTTAGATATGGGCGTTCTGGTGTTGTTGCTGTCCCAGCAGGCGAGATGGTTCAAAGTTCGCATCGTCCCTCTCTTGTAACAAACTGACGAGACGCAATCATTCACATTTCTCCCTCATTAGGATGGTACTTCTCTTGCTTATGGCAATGGAATTGCGTGAATGCACTACACGGTACGAAAATCCGAAAAGGAAATGCGTCACAAAGCACTAGGATATCACTTGAACAACAAATCGAGATCGTTTGTTGATAAAACCCGACGCTCTGTTTGGAACTGTTCCCTACTTATATAATTTCATATTTCCGAAAATACGCAGTAGAAATATGTCAAGAAATATAAAATATTATATGTATACTACCTGGCATGGTACATCTGTGATAACGAGTTCAAAATATCGAGATACATAGATATATATTTACTTTTTTTGATATTTTGTTTGATATTTTTTTACAGAACGAACAAGCTCTTATCGTAGAAAATGGGTAGTTTTAGTAGGACTCTGAAGTAAAGTTCTCACATTCTGCTATTCAGAACTGGCAAGTCATACAGACATTGTACGACAATTTGTCACTCAATGTCGCTCACAGGGCGATATCGAGATACATAGATACATATTTACTCTGATATATTTTTGAGAGAGAGAGAGAGAGAGAGAGAGAGAGAGAGCCAGTTTTTATCGTAGATAATGTGTATTTTAGTAGGAAAGTAAAATATATCTCTCACTTCCACCTAAAAAGTCGTACAGAAAGTTTGCGACAATGCCGCTCAAATGCCGGTAAATGAAATGAACAAAAATGTAGGAAAACCCACTTAAAAATATTTTTTTAGCAATAATACTTCAGGACATGTTTATTTAGACATATACCAGCCCAAAACTGTAAAAAACTAAAAATCGATAATTCCTCGAAATTCAGACTGTGCCCTAAAACCATATATACAAACAACACATATAAACTTATTTTGCTAAGGTTGTTAGCGCCCACAACCCCTTTCATCCGTCCTAACTTATGTCTGTTAACCACCGCAGGAGCACATTGTTTTTTTTCAGGAGCGTTTCCATGGAATCGAACTCCGGCCTGTCGCTGGTGAGGTAAGGTTGCTAACCACTTATACAAGCATCAAGGCTTACAGATGTGAACATAAGTGAAGTATTTATAGAAAATTCAGTTCCCGGGGCCTTTAAATTGTTAGATATAATACCTAACAATTATTGAAACGATCCAGTCTTTAACACAAATGGAAAAGTTACACTGCAATCATGAAAATTTATGAATGTCAGCACGTCGATAAATAACAAGAGAGAGAGAGAGAGAGAGAGAGAGAGAGAGAGAGAGAGAGAGAGAGAGATTCACCGCTCTGAAATATAGACGATACTGAAAAGGTGGAAACACTTGTACAACACTGTAATTTAAATGATTGTATAGGATTAAACGAGCAGTTTGAAGTATATTCTTTTATATACGTTGTCATCTTCTCCACGTTTTATGTTTCGGTTTTATTTTTTGGACTTTTCTTTCCTGCCTCTTCCACCTTTCTCGGTTCCTTTTAAGGCCGCCGCTGGCTCAAAAAGTATAAGAGCTAGGCTCAGGATAAGTGGCCGTTGACAACAGCCATAAAAAAAAGAAAAAACTAAAAATGTTTAAAGAGGAAGAATGATTTTTTAGTACTCCAAAGTTTAGTAAGTGAATTTTCCAAACGCGAAGAAAGGCTAAATGATAAATGGAAGAAGAAGTGGAAGCCAAAGAAGGAGAGAGAGAAGCTTTTGGGAATACTGATAAAAGCAATAAACAAATTACAGGCGCGAGGAAGGATGAAATGATTAGGTGAAAGTTAAATAAGATAAAAAGAATAGGAGAGGAAATTCGCAAGCCACAAAAAATTATAGAAGGATAAGCAGAAAATAAGAGTCGAATACAAAAATGCTCGGGAATAAGCCCATCGTTGGCCGTGGTGAAGAAAAGAAAGGCCTTCTCTCACTACACATTTATTTTTTCGTTGACTCGAATCACGGTTTCGTTAACACACCTTCGCATTAAGGTGCGCCGAAGATAACCGCTGAATTATTACTATCATTATAAATCGAAAGCTACACCATAAAAACGTAAATAGTTAATGGTAAAATGAAATTTCTTATGGTCCTCTGTGAGTGGCATAAGTGATGAATGATGATGTACGTCCTTTTTTCTAAAACTTGACAATTTTGTTCTTACATTGTTACGACGTCGATGATTGCTTTCCTTTGTGAGGGGATCGTTTAAAGGAAGCAGAAGACAGTAATCACTGTCCTTAATCTCTGACAGCAAAATCAGGAATAATATAAAAGTGGCTTCTCCACCTATCAGTGGACATTTTCGTATGTCCTCCACGTAAAGGTGCAGAACATCTAGCGGTCTTACAAAGTTACCGTGGCTTTAGTAATTGACACTTTTTGGTCATGCAGATGGTCTGGGACAACGTTTATGGTGCTCTAGTGAAGAGGAGCTTCTAGTCAAGTATTTAGGACCCTCTGGAAAAGGAAACGCGTTCTAAAACGTGAAGAAGACTCTTCCTCAAGGACAGTAACAATCAAACCAGGAGTGCTGTTACCAACTTCAGCGATT
The DNA here is from genome assembly GCF_040412425.1 of Macrobrachium rosenbergii. Lineage (NCBI taxonomy): Eukaryota > Metazoa > Arthropoda > Malacostraca > Decapoda > Palaemonidae > Macrobrachium > Macrobrachium rosenbergii. The sequence continues at coordinate 414,179 of NC_089784.1, read as the reverse complement.
TGAAAGTCCTAAACGTCACGAGTTTCGGTTTTGAAGTTCTGCACCTTTCATTATTGCTGGAAAGACAAGGAAAAAGAAATTCTAAATCGGAGATGCACTTGTATTCATAAAATGACCTGAGTCCCATTTCAACTAGCTTGCATATACTTTTCAGATTGTAAGGTTAATTATATAAAGAAGCTAAAAGCGAGGTAAAATATTCCAGGAGAAGACATGAAATGATCGATAGTAAGTAAATATACATTTAACCTCACTGAATGGGAATAAATATTGGAAAACCTACATTAAAGATTAACATACGAAAGGAGGAATAAAGATAGTGATATTAAATGCGCCTTCCCCACAGTCTGGGATAGAATTGGGATGAACAGTTGATAACAATTATATGGACGAGTGATATGGAAAATGAAGTATGTTTTTATATATATCTGTGTTCGTGAAAGGTGTTCTAGACATGATTGTTGATTTTAGTGTCTTTTTGCATACTTGACGTCAGATGTTTTGCATTCATGCTTTATTACTAATTTTAGCAGCGGAAAATACCAAAAGAAATGACTGTATAACACGATAGCATTTTTGGTAGTATTGAAAGGTGGTATATAGTACAATTATAAACAAAAATTAGAATTTTCTCAGCATTGCATTTCATTCTGCAACTTCGCGTTCCAGTTAACATGCCGAAATGGATAAGCTCTGGACTTTATTCTATAACCGTGTATACGTTAATTTGCATACTATACTTTCTCAGCCGTTACATTTTCATCTAGAACATCGCACGCCACTTTCCAGCCAACATTTTTCAAGAATTGCATTTTATTCCGCAGGCATGTGTATCAATTAACATAATCTTCTTTGATCTCAAGACGGCTCACGTAGACAGAACAACCAAATCTTTTCCTAACGAGAGAGTTCCTCATTCCCCCAACGGGAACTGGGCGGCCGTAAAAAGATAATCTTTGGGCTATAAACGGCGATCGTGAAACGAAAGCGATATTATCTCCTATCTCGTCTTTAAGTCTAATTAAGGGATATGAAAGCTGCCCGCTTTGGTACACGGCTCTGCCCAGTTTTTTTTTTTTCTTCTTCTTCTTCTGCAATCACGAGGTTTTGTGTGTGCCGTCTCTCGAATGCCATGAGTTTCTTTACGGAAAAGATCGGCATGCGGGGATAATGTCTCGATAATATTAGCATACTTTATTATTATTATTATTATTATTATTATTATTATTATTATTATCATTATTATTATTATTATTATTTTTATTATTATTATTACTATTATTATTTTAGATATTTATATTCATTGTAACATGAGTCTTGAAATGGAGAAACAAACCCAGTCATGTAATCGTACAAACTTATTCTTTATTTCTAAATATATTTGCACATTTACATACCCGTGGATTTGTTTCTTCTTCATTATTATTATTATTATTATTATTATTATTATTATTATTATTATTATTATTATTATTATTATTATTATTATTAAACAGAGAGGACTTTAAAATATTGACAAAGTCCAGGAGTGACCAAGAACTTAGAATTTTAGAATCTATATTGATCAGATTAAATAAACCAGCTTTAAACCTTGATGACAGTTCATTTCCTTCGTACATAATGTAAATATGTTTTATATTACCTTGTACTAGTTTTTAAAAATTCTTTAGTTTTTTATTTTAATCTTTCGACCTTTATTGCATTTGTAACTGTAATATTGTATATACTTTTACCATATCCATGTCTTTTGCTCATTCCAGCTGATTTTTCGAAAATGGTACCAGATTTGTACCGAAACGTCAAAATTAAAGAGTTAAAAATATGCTTTGGATGTTCTTCGTTCTGAAACTCATCATTATATTATTATTATTATTATTATTATTATTATTATTATTATTATTATTATTATTATTATTATTATTATTATTATTATAAGCCATTTCTCTTAACTGAAGGAAACTCCAGACACTGATCAATGCTACGTTCATACTTTAGACCCAGAAACTTGGATGTGGTCTTATTTCAAGGGGCCAAAGAAAAAATATTATCATTACTGTTTATTATTATCCATAATGGGATTAACGACTTTTAAACGAACCAAAGGTCATTAACTGCCTCGCTAGTTCCCAAAGAACATGATTTTTGTATGGGTGGGGAAATTAGGAGACAATAAACGAGAAAGACACCAAAAATCGTTACCAAGAAATCTTGAAAACAAATTCTCACAATGTAGTAATGAGGAAAGCGAAGAGAATAACGATTATCTAAGAAGAACTGATAACTGATTTCCCAACCGGATGACGCACTGGTTACGAAAAGCGATTAAAGAACAGGTGATACGAGAAAAATGAAATAGAGAGAAAATGATGTGATAACAACTTAATAACAGTATTGCTTGAGAACGCTCGTGACGGCAAGGAGTAGGAAACGAAATAAATGAAAATAGATAATTTCTGATGCAAGACCGGGAACATTGACCGAGATAATCGCAGTTATTTGTCAGAGAGGGATAAGCTTCCGCGCATGCGCAGAAAACGCGAGTCGATGACGTTGTTATGTTGTAGGTTATTTTAACTTTCACCCAATTCCTTACATAGGTCATGCTTTGAGGAGTCATGTTTTAACATCCGAAAATGTCTCGGGGCGGATGTGACAGGGATAATGTTATCGGTATTGATACTTTTTTAAAAAATTTTTCACGTTTTCGCTTTCATTACTCTTATCTTGATCACTGGAGATTAGTTTTGTTTCGAAATGGAAAAGATTCTTGCAGAACTGAGAAAAATGTGTAAAGAAACACCGTTTGTCAACTCTATATTGTTTTCAGATCTCCCATTGAATATAATTTCTGTACGCTGTGATTGCAATACTTAATATTTTGCAAAATACTAAAAGGTCATACCAGTTCACTCCGAGCCACCAACACCTACCTAGGGGGCTGGCCTTTGGACCCCATCGGTTTGTACCCTCGAAGTGCAGTCTGCATGTATATATATATATATATATATATATATATATATATATATATATATATATATATATATATATAGTGTGTGTCGAGTTATTTTATTTCGAGTTTATATTCATCTCACATAAAAAAGAAATTCTGTCGACTTAGTATTTATGCTTTTAAAGACACTCTCGGTACTGTCAGCATTCGCTTTTCTTACGAGATAGATTTAAAACAGTTGCGACACCTCCATTCTTATGTTATAACAGTATTTATTTTGCTGCTGAAATCGCCAAACACCAGCTCCGTAAATGAAGTGGTCAGGGCTTAGTTTGTGGTATCACATTTATTTCTTGAAAAGTGATTACAGTACTGCAAGTAATTCTTTGTTGCAAGTGAATGGAGACTAATATATTGCTTCTAACGATGTTCATCTAAACGATCGTGCTTGCAGTCACGGGGAAGTTTAATGTTTCGAGCTTTATCTATCAAAATGAAATGGCTGTCATATGGAACAAACAAGAGAGTGTCCATATATAAAAAACTTAGATTTACCCAAAAGAAGCAATTATTATAAGTATAAGAAAGAAACAAATACCTCAAACAGTAAATTACACAAAACACTTTAGAAATATGGCAGTAAGAATCGAGAGATGAATGAAACTAATTTTTTTTTTATTTTCCTTTTTTGTATGAACAGTGATCATAAACACATGAAAGAGTAAATAATTTTTGGAATTCCGAACCTCATCACCCCAGTCTCTTCTGTCAACAGGCCGACGTCCATTCTCCGATAAACCTTTTTTTTCTATTTCCGTCGAAGCCTGAAGAGATGATTGACATGCATGATAGGTTCCTGGGCGCTCATGGGATTCTGGGAGGCTATAAAATCTTCTTATATTATGCGGTCGGTGTCTGAATGGCTGCGCAGTCATCTCTAGAAAGTATACGTCCATAAGAACTGTTGGTGCCGCGAATAGCAAGTATTGAGAGCCTATTCTTATTCAAATAAGGAGCTGTTGGTCTCAAGTAAAGAAAACTCGATTGCGCCGGGGAAACTTCGGCGGAATCGAGTTTTTTGCACAGCGTATAATGCTATATGAAACTCTCAGTCACCCCCTATGAAACTCTCGGCCGCGGCCCGTGAAACTTTCAGCCACGGCCCGGTGGTTTCCTGTGTTGTTGGCACCCATAGCGGTGCCAGACGCAAGATCATGGCTAACTTTAACCTTAAATAAAATAAAAACTACTGAGGCTAGAGGGCTGCAATTTGGTATGTTTGATGATTGGGGGTGGATGATCAACACACCAGTTTGCAGCCCTCTAGCCTCAGCAGTTTTTAAGATTTGAGGGCAGACAGAAAAAAAGTGCGGACGGACAGACAAAGCCATCGCAATAGTTCTCTTATACAGAAAACTAAAAGTGACCTGTTCCTGGCTTCAGAATTCAATTCTGAATCAGAAAAACACAGAATGTTCCGTTTATTAATTCAAGTTACGCGTATTTTATTTCTAAGTCGTAAACTTTGTCTTTCTCAGATGGAGTACACCAGAAGAGTATATAGAGCCTTCCGGTTTTTAGCAAGTTCCCAGGGATGAGAATGCTAGCCCCAGGCCTCCTCTTGATCCAAGCAGTTACTTGTACCTATTCGCATCTGGGTTGACTGCTGGGAGGCAGGCCGGGATAGGTACCATGGAACTTCCTAATGCCAGTGCTTACAGACATGCATGCATGCATACATGAATACATTCATATATATATATATATATATATATATATATATATATATATATATATATATATATATATAATGTAAGAAACCTCGTGGACTTCTTTGGTATTTTCTGGAGGATTTTCTTCATTTGAGAGTGAGAATTATTTTTTTATGGAAAAGAGCGATAGAATTTATACATTAGAGAGATAAGATAAGATTTTTGTCATTGGACGTTTGGAAGATATGAATTTTTTCACTTAATGGAAAATACCGTGACATTTTGTATATTAGAGTGATCAGAATTTTTATTTTATGCTGTAGAGAAATCGATATTTTTCAGTTAACTGAAGAATGAGTTTGTTTGGAAAACAGGGCGTTTGATTGTGCGTGAGATCTTTTTCACATTCAAGATAGAGCGATTTTCCATCCGGTGGAAAGAGATGAAAATGCTAAACATGTCCTACGAGTAAATGCATAATTTCGAGTGTCTAGCAGCAGGCAATTAACTGTGTTTTCGTTTTTAGATCATCAGAGTTATAGCATCTGTGTTTGAAGCAAAATTTGCATGAAGTGAAATTTTCATTTATTGCACCCAAATTGCTGTATATTTCAGCTCTGCAGTGCTTTTCGAAACACCCCAGAACGATTAACTGTTTCATTATATTTCAGCTCTTCAAAAAGCACGTTAAAAGAAGAAGAAGAAGAAGAAGAAGAAGAAGAAGAAGAATGCTTTTCGAAACACCCCAGAACGATTAACTGTCATTATATTTCAGCTCTGCAATGCTTTTCGAAACACCCGAGAACGATTAACCGTTTCATTACATTTCAGCTCTGCAATGCTTTTCGAAACGCCCCAGAACGACCAACTGTCATTATATTCCAGCTCTGCAATGCTTTTCGAAACCTCTAAAACGATTAACTGTCAATATATTTCAGCTCTGCAATGCTTTTCGAAACACCCCAGAACGACTAACTGTTCCTTTGTAGTGTCTGGCTGGGCTGAAGGTCAAGCAACTAACAACAACATTCCGTCAGATGTTTCTCAAGGAGCTGTGGAATACTGTGTTTACTCGAGGGGCGTCGTCTTGCTGTCTGCACATGAACCTGCCGTCAGGATTAACTTGGCTCGACTGAGCTGCACTGCTCGCAAACGATAATCAAGCCGAACATTTAGGAATCAGTTTTGCATATGAAAAGATCTCTCTCTCTCTCTCTCTCTCTCTCTCTCTCTCTCTCTCTCTCTCTCTCTCTCTCTCCTGAATTTTGCCAGGTACTAACCTGAATGAGGTGATAAAGTGGGGTAAGAAATGGGATGAACTAATCAAAATAATAATGAAAAAAAATCTAATTAGACCAAATGATGATTATTCAAATACGACGACTAATATTTTTCCCTTAGAGTAAAAAAAATGTCTGTTTTTGTTAAACAAAACAAGTTTTTTTCACGCAAATCTTTTAATTATATTTATGCTTAAATTTCTGTAAAGGATATTTTCAGGTTAACCTGTCTTTTACCATTCATTTCTAAAGTTCCGTCAGTCACCCTCTTCTCTTATCGTGTCAACGGCGGGACGGTGTATGATTTCTGGGTTTTTGTATTAAACAACTCGTTTTGCGTTATATAGTCCTAATTTGTTTCAACGAAAGCCTTTAAATCGTTCATATGCTTGAATCGCTATTCAGGTGGGAGGTCGAGACGCTTAACTCTCCAGAGTTGTTGGCGCATGCCGACAGGATCCATTCTAGCACAGAAGGACTGTGAAAAAAAAGCCAGTAGTGTGTAAGGCAAGACGCCTTTCTCCCGGGATACAAATAACCCTGAATAACCCTCGAAGTCTTCGTCTCTTGAATGGCAGAAAAAGACAAGTTGTGACAGTGTGGAATATGGGGAACCCCCGATTTCCTCTCCCAAAGGTGGATCATCTCAGTGATTTACGGTCCCGCGAAAACAATACTAAATAAAAAAAAATTTTTGTAAAGGATAGTGACTGGTGTGTACCTGAGGATAGTAAGAGAAAGAGAAGTAAAAAAAAAAGGAAGGATAAACTGACGAACAAGAGAGAGGTGGAAGGAGAAAAAAAGGAAGTGGAAAGAGAAATGAGAAAAGAACGAAGAATACTAAGAAAAAGAAACGTTAAAAAAGAAGAAGGATTAAAAGATGATGATAATCAGCAAGAAGAGTAAGAGGAAGAGGAACTGAAGGATTGAATGGCGGGGGGGTGTGGAGGGGTAGGAAGGAAAGAGGAGATGCCACCTCACGCCAGGTGTATAATATCGGGAGATGACCAGATTGTGCGATGCGGGGGCAACGACCCCCCGTGCCAAGTAGAGGCTCGTACGTGGGCGCCACCTGTGGTCAGGTCTCGGCAATACCCCTTCGGATGAACACTCGGGCCGTAATTGCCGGGTACGTCCGCTGTTAAGTTACGCGATTTGTTCAGAGATTCTCTCTTTTGTTCTTCTCGGGTCATTTGTTGACCGTCGATATTGCAAAGGCCCTGGCGATAACGGTGAAGAGAGGCTCTCTCTCTCTCTCTCTCTCTCTCTCTCTCTCTCTCTCTCTCTCTCTCTCTCTCTCTCTTTACGTTTAAAATAAAATTCTCTTTCTATCTTAATCATAAAATCTCTTTTTCATCTTTGTCATCATCAACATTATCAGTATCTCTCTCTCTCTCTCTCTCTCTCTCTCTCTCTCTCTCTCTCTCTCTCTCTCTCTTTACGTTTAAAATAAAATTATCTTTCTGTCTTAATCTTAGAACTCTTTTTTTTTCATTGTCATCATCATCATTATCAATATTTCTCTCTCTCTCTCTCTCTCTCTCTCTCTCTCTCTCTCTCTCTCTCTCTCTCTCTCTCTCTCTCATATGAAATTCCTTCTTTCATTACGGTATATCTCTGAAGATCTCTCTCAAATGTAAATAACTTTTTCAAACGAAAAATGTATCTCTCTCTCTCTCTCTCTCTCTCTCTCTCTCTCTCTCTCTCTCTCTCTCTCTGAAATTCTTCTTTCATTTTATCTCTGAAATCTCTCAAATGCTTTCATTTTATCTCTGAAGATCTCTCTCAAATGAAATTCCTTTTTCATTATATCTCTGAAATCTCTCTCAATCAAAATCTTCTTCTCTCTCTCTCTCTCTCTCTCTCTCTCTCTCTCTCTCTCTCTCTCTCTCTCTCTCTCATATGAAATTCCTTCACTCATTATATCTCTGAAGATCTCTCGCCAATGCAAAATAACTTCTTCAAACGAAAAATCTCTCTCTCTCTCTCTCTCTCTCTCTCTCTCTCTCTCTCTCTCATATGAAATTCCTTCTTTCATTGTATCTCTGAAGATCTCTCTCTCTCTTCGAAAAATCTCTCTCTCTCTCTCTCTCTCTCTCTCTCTCTCTCTCTCTCTCTTTCTCTCCCTCTACCCGTGTGAGTGCGCGCGTGTGCGAAATGAATGCCCCGTGTATAGTTAATTTGTTAACCGCAGACGACGTGTGAAAATAAGCTCTAGATTTCCGAACGAATTTCTCGAGAGCCAGACGAAGCTGTGGTTAAATGGAGCGTTACGACCAATTCTTTAATTACGGGTATAGCAGCTCATTTTTCTTTTGACCATTTGACGGAAAAATTGTGTGTGTGTTGTGTGTTGGCGTTGGTAGGAGTGTAAGTGTGTGTGTGTGTGTATGTGTTTGTGTTCATTTTTAAACATCTAATGGCAAGAATGTGAGTTTGTGTATGTGTGTATGTGTGTGTATTGTGTGTTCATTTTTAAACATCTAATGGCAAGAGTGTGAGAGTGTGTTGGTGCATTTTGATAAGTTGGAAATATGTATGCAAGAATTTTCGTGTGTAATTTTTGCAATAGCATTGAATGTGAAGGTGATGTTTGTGTATGTATGTTCATAATGACCAATCAATAGGATGAGGTTGTATGAAAACGTGTTTATTTGGCGTATGTACGTTTTTAAGCCGAAAGTTTAATTGCAGGAATGAACATGCGTATGTTTATTTTTTATTCCTCTGGTCA
>NC_089784.1:200503-403003 GCF_040412425.1 Macrobrachium rosenbergii | reverse complement strand
GACTATTAACACATTCACAAGAGCTAGATGAATTCATCAATCGATTCACGTCGCTTATTCTTTGATACTTCGGTCTATTTACCCCCAGTGATTGAAAACATAAAAACGTTTCTCATTCAAATGATGTCTGTCAAATATTTCTTACTAATTGTTTATTTAGTTCCCGAATCTTAGCTTCGCCACCTGTCAGGGAATAATAGGCTTGATAAACGGCATTCGTTTCACCCATTAGATTCCCATTATAAAGTTCGTTTCACCCATTAGATTCCCATTATAAAGTTTTTCCTTTCAATCACTGGTGAGATCTGACACATATCGCTTTTATTCTCTACGACGTGAACGAATTTAACAAATTCAAAGAAATTGAGGACATTAATTCAAATGATTTTCTTTTGCTCAGTCCCGTACGAGTCGTTGTACACAGCCACTCAGGTTCATACACCACATATGTTGTCAGGTGAAGCACATGAAATAATTTAATTTAAAGAAAAACAACAAAACAAAAATGTAACGTGGGGAATAAACTTTAAAATAAAAAAAGTATCGCAACAGAAGGTTGAAAAAGAGTGAGATAGAGTTGCAAAAATATATAAAAAGGAACGCGGAAGGAATTGTAAAGCTAAATAACGTTACGTGACATTAACCCTGTTATTCGGAGCGGCTTCCTGGTAATGACATTAGCGCCGCTTTCGTTCCCGCAACTCGCTCATTTTCGGTGACGGCCATTGGTGCTCCCCGGGGGGTCCTAAGTGACTTTTGTTTAGGGGTGCGTTTCATATGGGGTCTTTTACTTGTACGTTCACTCTGATACTTTTTTTGTTTACTTTTGATTTTCAGGTTTTATATATATATATATATATATATATATATATATATATATATATATATATATATATATATATATATATATATATATATATATGCAGTGAGTCAGGCACCTAGTAGTTAGCTGACTGTAATGACTGGAAAAAGGGTTCAATAGCAGTATGAAGAGAAACTGAGAAAGCTAAAAAGGTCTAGAAAAAAAATATATATATACATGTTTGTGTGTGTGTGAATTATATACATGTATAGATATATATACTGTCATATATATATGGTTTATGAGTGTTTATGTCACCACAGAACTGCGCAACCATGGGAGAAATGAAAGCTTCGCGGGTCAGTGTGCTTACAACTGCGTTGTAATAGGAAGCTCGTAATTTCAAACGTCTTCAGAACATCTGTAACAGGTGCGAACGAATGACCTGCGTTTCGTTTGCCTTTCGTGAATTAGTTTCTGTTTGGTAATTTGGTTCGCTTCATTTATTTGCTTAATTTTTTAGATATCTTTTAGAATTTTTATTGAATGTTTTGGGCTTCGTGTTCATAATTTCGATCCTACATTGACTTTGGTTACCTTTTATTTTCTGTGGCTTCTTATGACTTGCTATTCCTTATTTGGTTCTTTTCCTAGCTTGATTTTTTCAGTGGGTTTCTTTGTTTTCATTCCTTTCTTTTGTTCACTGCTTTATTCATTTGCTTTATTTTTCCATTCATTTAGTCATCTTCTCATTTTTCTCCGATTCGGTTCCTTTACTCCCTTGCCTTTTATTTCTTTGAGTTATTTTTCGCTTCTCTGTCTTCATTTGGCCGTTTTTCCCAGCGGTTTCCGCTCTCTCATTAACCCAATCCTTATCCTCTCTCTCTTTGACTTATTCCCCTTGTTTTCTTTGCATTCATTTTGAGCCTTTTCTTCTCTCTGTTCCTCCTTCTTTCGTCCCTCGGCGTGGCACCGACGAAAAAAAAAAGGGCCAGCTCTCTCCATGATGGATAGATCCCCGTGTGAGTAAGCACTATGCAAATGGGGAGACGCATCGGATGATACGGCCGATTAATACGGTCGAAAGAGAGGTCTTTGGTTCCTCTTAATGAACGACCTGGAACTCGGGCCGCCGAGACAAAAGAACTGCCGAGATGAACGGAGGGAAAAAAAAAAGGAGGAGAGAGAATAAGAGAAGATTAGCATAATAAGAGATCGGACGCCTAGCGGTCCGGCGAAAAGAGAGAGAGAGAGAGACGGACCTCTCTTTCATCGGCAAGCGCCGATAGCTAACTTTTAATTACACTTTATATTGAAGGGACCGGGCCGATGCCATGATGAAAAACGGCCGGGGATGATTGATGTCCGAAAGGAAAATAATGCGAGAGAATAAAAAAAAAACATCGCATGACGTCAATTGTGGGCCATTATGACGAGACAAATTTTCTGTGGAGGTGATAGTTTAATTTCGGCAAATAGAGAGAGAAAAAAAGTGTTAGTTAATGAAGGAGGCGAGGAGAAGGACTTTCATTCACGACTCGGTCTTATTGATGTAAACATAAATGGTGATAGGGTTACCATCAATAAACCGCCCCCCCCCCCCCCCCCCCCCACACAAAAAATGAATAAAAAAATAATGAGAGGCGTAGCAAGGGAAGCAGGAGGAGAAGACTCTGAGCGGAAGAATAGGTTCCTTCGATGAATATATCACGAAATCTTTATCGCATTTGGATGGATAAAGACTCCTCTCAAAGGTCCTTATCGCGGGCAAAAACTCGAGCCCAGTGATTAATGGTCTTATACCATGTAATGATGAGGAATCCGAGGTCAGGCTGCAATGATCTATTGCGGAGAGATTGCATGGGAAAGTAAACAAATAAATCTTGCGGCGAAAATATTTTTATTTGCACCGGGTGGTGTCGGAATTTATGAAGGCATTGTGTGTACGTTTATATGCGTTTGTTCATGTGTACAAGGGTATACATTAATGATACAGTGTGTATAAGTATTTATGCAGCGTATATTTTTACTTCCACGTCTTTTCCATTGAAAGCCCTCCGGTTTGCAATAGGTAATTTTTTGAAGACTTTGCCAGCTCATGTCCTTCCCCAAGCTAGGCGCGATGGACTGGTCGGAAAACTGGTCTAGGTAGCTTTCCTCTGGCCTGGGATCGAGCTTCGGGAGGGCGTGGCTGGTACTGCTTGATCACGGATATCTCTCTTTCTCTTACACACACACACACACACACACACACACACACACACATATACATATATATATATATATATATATATATATATATATATATATATATATATATATATATATATATATATATATATATATATAGTGTGGGTATGGATCTAGATAGATAGTGGGTATATTCTTCCCCAAACATGTGAGGTTACTGTAAGAGCGAGTACAATACATAATGAAACCTGGTATCCGATTAGTTAACGTAAAAATTTGATGTGGCTATAATATTCTCCTGTTTAGGCGACTAACTACGAAATACTGAAACGTTGCACGGATGTTTTGAAGGGGATTCTTTGCCGTGACCTAAGGTCACTGGATATGGTGTCAAGTAATTCATGGTGAATCTCAGAGATTTTATGAAATATTCCTCATAAGGGTTTAATGAAATCTTTGATCTGTATAGCCGTATTTTATTAGTCCTTTATTTTCCTTTCTATTTTAATTATTATTATTATTATTATTATTATTATTATTATTATTATTATTATTATTATTACCATCGAGTCTCATTGATGTTTTCACCACAACCTGTTTGGTACAAGATACCCTTCTTTCCAAGATTGCGAGAGACATGGAAACTGGAAGCAAGGATGGAATTCCTAAGCGTAGCGATGGATGGGCAGTGTGTTGTGGACTCAGTAAGGTCAAGGGATTCCCAGAAGTGAGTGAGGGAAGGTGCGGTCAGCGTCGATTGGTTTTATTGACATAACAGACTCACGTCACAGTCGCTGACTGAGTTCGTTGCTCAAAAACTTTTTAAGTCTACAGTCGCCCGTTCTGTCAAGTAAATTACCGTCATCTTTTCAGAGAAATAGTGAAGTAGTTTCTTTTCTGTAAATAGAAAATGGAATAGCCGTTCTGCGGTCCAGTATTTCAATGATAAAGAACCAGTGATGAAGTTCTTGCCTACTTTTTTTTTTTTACTTTGCTATTATTGCTGGTCATAATTCACATGCATTCTCGTAACACAAGCTGGAAGAGAAGTAAGGGTCTCTCAATTAAACTTAAGAGTAACAAAAAATAAAAGGCCAATTAAGTTATTTTTGCCACTTGGTTCTATAACAATCTGGGCAGTAATTCAACCGCATTCTGTTTGTATTAAAAAGATAATAGAAAGATAAAAGAGAATAGACACTAGTAATTTAAATAAAATGGTACTCCTTTTATTTTTCCTGTGACCTTGGCTGAACATATATATATATATATATATATATATATATATATATATATATATATATATATATATATATATATATATATATATATATACTGTACACACACAAAACACACACACACACATACACAATGTTTGGTGAATTTTCCCCCAAAACGAGCGGAAAGAAGAATGTGAGCGGCCGATTCCTGGTATCTTAGAAGTCAATTATCATTTGACCTCAAATACACAGACGACTCCTGAGCCATTTAAGGCACCTGCCCTCATAAACAGACCAAAGCCCCTAGTTGGGAGCTCCTCTACCCAGGGGCACGTCCAGTTAATCGCTTCACTTCCAGCGCGGTAGTAGGCCGTCAGACTGACAATGACCTGCTTCTGCAATGACTGCAGTAGTGTTTCTGAAGCGAACTTATAATTCTTGAAGAGTTTTTCTTTCATCCTTGAGGATTTAGTGATACATGGCGAAATATCGTTTCTGCTGTTTCGTAACATTTGATTATTCAGATGTTATCAAAATAGTTGAGTTCATTCTCGTTTACTTCTCTGACTGACTGAAATGTTGTAACTAGGTCTACAATTTAGTGTATGTTTATCTTGATTATTTTTTTTTTACTTATACACTCATTTCCGCTGTTTCGTAATATTTGATTATTCAGATGTTATCAAAATGATTGAGTTCATTCTCATTTACTTTTCTGACTGACTGAAATGTTGTAACTAGGTCTACAATTTAGTGTATGTTCATCTTGGTTAATTTTCTGCGACTGATACACCTAGTTTCTTGGCGCTGAATTGTTTACAAAAGCTGAATATGTTGTAGTTTTGTAGCTCCATTTCTTGCCGTATCCGTAAAACCTTACGTAAGCCCGAACTACCATCTTCCCAGCTTTAACAGCCCATGAGATTATGCAGGTTAGGCAAAACACCCATTTGTAAACATCCCAAACTGGACTCTAATTACTTATTCTGGTGGCGTTCGATAAATTCTTATGACTCGCGTGACGCCTTATAAGCCCTCGGGACGATTGTGATTGTGCCTGTACTTCAAGATTATTCTTACATTCATATAGTTTTGCGATTACGATTGTGACTGCACTCCAACCTAGAAGAGTAGCTCACTCCCAACACTAGTTTCAGACGATCGGATGAAGCTCTTCCTTTTGAATTTCTTAAATTATTACCTCGCCAGAATCCAGAGACGGAAGAAGGGTATCAGAATCGTAGGTATAGCGACATTGTCAAGCATTCTTTGGGTATTCCTCGTTCTCTCCGATTCTTATCTGACCTTTGTTTCTTTCATTTATATAGGTTATTTATTTATTTTAAAGCTGGAAATCAAGAAGGTTCTTTCCTAGGGTTACCCATTTCCACCATCAGAAGTAATGTCATGGAGGAATCATAATTTTCTGCGGAAAATTCTTAATCGGGCTTGCAATGTAGACTTGCATAATAACCAAATTAAAGTTGCATACAGAATGTATTGTTATAAAAGACACAGTTTGCTACAAATTCTCCAGTCACAAATACAGTTTTGATCAAGAATTTTTTTTTTCTTTTTGATTCTGAAGTTATCTGGAATCTTTGTTCATTAGGTTTACAAGTTGTGTCCGTTACTAGGGCTTTGGGTATTTAAGGTCACAGAAGAAGGCAGAGAGAGAGGGAACAAGGCCCATCTCAAAGCAATTTCATTATTAATTATTATTATTAATTTTCAACAGATGCACTAGGCATTTAATAGATGTATAAATACATATAAGAAGCAATAAAGAAACTCGTGACTTCCATTCGGCGTTGGGGTGTTTTCCCTCCTCTAACCTCCAAAGGATCTCTAAGAGAGAGAGAGAGAGAGAGAGAGAGAGAGAGAGAGAGAGAGAGAGAGAGAGAGAGAGAGAGAGAGAGAGCAACTCAGGGCGCTAGTGGTTCCAGTCGGTTCCTGGACTGCTTCGCTTCTTGGAAATCTCAGGCGAAGTAAATTACAGAGACTTGCGAAGTTCAAGTTCCTTAAAGGCGGTTACTGCAATAAATCTTTCTCTTTTTTTTGTGTGTGTCACTTTTCTCCCAGAGGCTATCATTCACTTTTACATTAGATTCCGTTACGTATTCGTGGAGGGGGAAAATTAGTCTGACCAAATTAATGATTTAATTATCGATCGTAGGAGATGTGATTTCATATTTAAGGCATATGTATATATATATATATGTATGTATATATATATATATATATATATATATATATATATATATATATATATATATATATATATATATATATATATATATATATGTAATTTTCACCTCACGTCTTTCCCACTTGGATGTCGTAACTCCAGGTGTTCCAGCCTCCCGATTCACAGAAGTAATTTTTTGTCAGTGAGGCCAGAGTCCTTACCGCTTATCTATCCATCTATCCGTGTATATATATATATATATATATATATATATATATATATATATATATATATATATATATATATATATATATATTGTGTGTGTGTATAGAGAGAGAGAGAGAGAGAGAGAGAGAGGGTGGGAGTTCTTCCTAGGCAAAGCTACTAGGGTTGTTATTTGTTGTCTAAATGGGATATACTATCGCTGGATAACGTAGATTAAAATTGGCTCCCTTTAAGTGCAGAGTTCTTATACATTCTGTAACCAAATTACTCTTGTTTATACTTGACTGACATTTTATCTTAATGCCTCGGTTGCATCCAACGCCAAAACGCTAAACAAAGGTATTACCACAAACTGACACTGAAGTGAACTCGAGATTAGCTATGGAATTTGCTCCAAAGATAATTATTTTTCATTTCATCTGCGGACAATTCCCGACTTCTATAACAGCCGCTTTTACCTAAAGAATCTGTATTGTATTTATTCGTTTTTTTTTGTAGAGTAATTCGGTAGTATTACCTATTGTCTTTAAGGCTCGTAATCGTTTGTAGTTTTCTTGGGCGGAATGATAAATGGCGTACTTGAGTACCTGATTATCGCAGCTTTTTACCATTCTCTTGATTATTGTTCGCTTTTTATTCTTCCTGGAGAATGTTTATTTTTTTGTTTATTGTTTTAATCAGTCACCATGTGGATATTGGGATTTTTGGCTAGAAATTTCTGGTATAATTTATTTTCTTCATATTTGGATTTGCAGTATAGAAATGAATTTGTCAACTAATTTTTTTATTTATGAAGCTTAGTTATTTGTTTGAAATGGCATAATTTTTAAATTAGAGGTTCTTCTGGCCGAAGCACTTAACGGAAATAGAAGGAAAACCTAAAATGCTGAAATAAACGACAAGGAATAAATAAAACTACGATAACAAACAATATAAAAAAATTAATTAAACGGAAGGAGCAACCGCAATAAAATGTAAGAAAAGCGAAAATAAAGACCCCATTGAGAATAAGAAAAGAATCGACGGTTTTGCGTGAGTAGAATTTCTACTCCAGAAACGTCAGTCACAAATCTCGTGGCTCGTCCAATCGATCGCCGGTGGATGAGTCACATTGTTTCCTCGAGATAAAGATTGCAAATCCAGCAGGATGCTGTTTTGATATTTCTTGGTGCGATATCTGAGGACGGGTGAATGTCGTTGGGTTTATTTTTTAGCCTTTTCTATACGTGAATGAGATGAAATTATAATGTTATCATGATTCTAAATATTCCACGTCTCTTTTGTAACGCTACAGATAAAGATACCCTCATTTGTATTTAATTATTGTATCAGTATGCACACGGGCAGATATTTTATACACACACATTATATATATATATATATATATATATATATATATATATATATATATATATATATATATATATATATATATATATATACATGTACGCATGCACGTATGTTACCATTTAGAATAAGTCCCTCAATATTTGTGCTAACCTTTCAATCCTTCGTCGGGGTGTTAAGTGAATTTTCCAGGGTGTTCCACATCAGTACTTCTACAATATTTCAGATGCAGGATTGTTGGAGGCAATTCGATGACATGACTTCTCTTTCACAGCCTGTGGTAAATCTCATGGTATAAAGTGAAAAATACGCTTTTTGTGATCTCACAGATTGCTGTCTAATGGCGGCGTCGCACAAGCACGTTTTCTGTTATTGTTGCGTGTCTTATTGTAACCCTTGACCAAAACCAATAGCTTTTTCTTGAATGTATGTAAGGATTCGAAGTTACGTATGACTTACGGTGAAGTCGCTTAAGTTAGAGCTTTCTCGAGTTTTGTTTATTTTAACTGCCCTGGCCCTCTCCTGCTCATTTCATATCTGCTAGATTGGCTAACCCTGGACGCTAGTTTATAGACAGAAATCCAACTCGTATTCGCTTCCTGGTATTAAAGTTTGGAGGCAAGAAGCTAAAAGAGGAAGGAAATTGTGGTCGTGTGTCGTGGAAGACATAAATTCTGCTGATCCTATTATGTGTTACTTGGTTTATTAGGTGAACCATGAATGTGGCAGTGATCACTGCTTTGTTTCTCCTCTCGAGCCACCCTATCTTCTGTGGGAAACTTTATATATATATATATATATATATATATATATATATATATATATATATATATATATATATATATATATATATATATATATATACATAAACGAACACACACATATATATAAATATATGTATGTATATATTTATGAATAAATATAGTTGCTCTATATTGGCAACATAAGTAGACTGATAAATTATCTATAATGTTTACAAATGTAGACTCAGTAAATATCCTTTTTACTATAATTCTATTAGCACTCTATTATTATTATTATTATTATTATTATTATTATTATTATTATTATTATTATTATTATTATTACTATTATTATTAAAAAGAATGTTGTTTTTCCAAGAGTGGAATTTACTATTAATACTGCACGGTCATTTATAAAGAACTTGATGTCGACAATGAGGTTAGAATTTAAGGTTCCCAAACAAATGAATAAACTAAGGCATCATTTGATATAATATTATGTTGCATTTAATTATTGTGGTTTCTTTTACCATGGTCTCTTCACTCGTTAGTTATTAACGCCACTGCACTTCCAATATTCGTTATTTCCCCCTTCTACTCCTCTCCATTCCCTCATCTCTCCCTGCTTTACTTTTGTCAAGTCATCACCGATTCGAGAAATGCTAAAAAAAAAAAAAATCATACTTTCCTTGCAATGCAATTGCAATTCCCCTCATACCCTTCCTGAAGAATTCCTTTTTTTTTCCCCTTGCAACATTACTATCACTCGTATCTCCTCGACAACGCCATATACATTCTTGGCGAGCGTGATAACATTCTTCCCGCTCATTCTCAAACTGGAGCTCACCCCTTGTGACTCATACTGCGGACAGTGGAGGCTTTCCGCTGTTCCTCCGTCGCAGGTTTTAAGTTTCCGTCGTTGATTTACGATGGAACTGATTCACTCTGTTTCAGTTGAAGATCACCACTGACTCACTTGGGTGCATTGCTGCGCTTGGAAGACCTTGAAGATTATTGCAAACTTTATGATAATTAAGCCTATTCTCCAACACCTTTGGGCTAGTGTGGGGTAAGGGTTGTGGGGTTTGGTAGGGGATTCGGACGGGTAGTCTCCAGGTGTTTGCTCATTCGTTAGAAGCAATGATATTTCGGTTAGCGCTCTGACCATTTCCCCCCCCCCCCCAACAGCTGGCCGTGTGGCTTAATGTGCCAAAGATCGGTTATTCATTGCTGGTCACCCAGCCAGATGTTGATTAGACCCAGTGTTACTAACTAACTTAGAGATCTCACTTGTCAACATTGGAGGCTATTCACTCATTTCATTATTATTATTATCATTTTTTTATTTATATATTTATTTATTTTTTATAAAGTAATTTATTATTTATTCCTCATTTTTTATTAGTTTTTAATTTTTATTTTTATTTCTATATTTATTTATTTATTTTTTATTATTATTTACTTATTTTTTTATTTTTTATAAATTAATTTATTATTTATTCCTCATTTTTTATTAGTTTTTAATTTTTATTTTTATTTCTATATTTATTTATTTATTTTTTATGAATTTTTTTATCATTATTTCCCCGTTTTTAATTAGTTTTTCATTCATGTATGCATTAATTTTTATTTATTCGTTTAATTAATTTTTTATTTTTTAAAATT
Source organism: Macrobrachium rosenbergii (assembly GCF_040412425.1). NCBI lineage: Eukaryota > Metazoa > Arthropoda > Malacostraca > Decapoda > Palaemonidae > Macrobrachium > Macrobrachium rosenbergii. The sequence continues at coordinate 392,623 of NC_089784.1, read as the reverse complement.
ATATCTGTCAATTTATACGTGTCAAGGCCACTGACAAACCCTATGCTTTGCAATGGGAGTAATGCTACTACTTTGAAGCACTTTGCACACTGATTGGCCTCACTCTTCCTGTCTGCAAATATATGCTTCGTCGTTGGAAGCGTCTGCGGCTCACCTTGCAATTTCGGAGGTCGCACTTATCAGGCGAAGAAGAAGAAAACGAAAGGAAATGAGCGATACCAAACGAGGAGTAACGAAAAGAACAACGGAAACAGTTCGGTGAGGAACGAGGAAACGGAATTGGCAACATTCCGCAAAGCTCGAGGAAGAGTAAGAAAGAAATGAATCGGTCAAAATATGCCAGGGAAAGAAACAAAAGAATGATGGAATTGAAAGAATTCGGCGAATTCAGTAAAGTATAGAACAGGAAGGAGGAAAATTCGCTAACAAACAAAGAAAACCGCTGAACGAAATTCGATAAAAAACGAGGCGAAGGAAAGAAACAAAGTCGATGGAACGAAGGTAAACAGTGAGAAAAATTCGATAAAAGCGGAGAAAAGAAAGATCAGAATTCGATAACAAACGGAGAATCGGGATTGAGGTAGAATAAGGAAAAAATAAAATAAATAGTGAAAGAGGCCAAGCTGTTTTGGAGAACATAGGTTAATGTCAATGGAAGAGAGAGAGAGAGAGAGAGAGAGAGAGAGAGAGAGAGAGAGAAACATCAGCCAAATCTTCCACGTTTCCCCGTTTCTGGTAAACATCTTTATTTGCATAATGATTTCGGGGCACAGGAACCGCAGTTTCCATCTCCCGAGATTACCCCGCTTCACCTTTTAGGATTTGCGATGAACAGGGAAAAAATACTTATTTTATAGCGGAAGGACATCCTTCTAGCTCTGTATATAGAAGTAATCCCTCTCAGAATTATAAGAATGCTTAAATTTCTCTTATACTAGTTTCCTGTAAAAGAAAACTATTGAGATGGCATTGTCTGTCCGTCCGCCCTCAGATCTTAAAAACTATCGAGGCTAGAGGGCAGCAAATTGGTATGTTGATCATCCACACTCCAATCATCAAACATGCCAAATTGCAGCCCTCTAGCATCAGTAGTTTTTTTTTTTTTTATTTAAAGTTAAAGTTAGCCATGATCGAGCGTCTGGCAACGCTTCAGGACAAGCCACCACCGGGCAGTGGCTGAGAGTTCCATGGGCCACGGCTTATACAGCATTATACGCAGTACAGAAAACTCGACTGCGCTGAAGAAACTTAGGTGCATTTTTTACTTATTTATCCTGACGAGTATCCCCGAATCAGTCATAAAAAGATTAAAAGATTAAAATATATATATATATATATATATATATATATATATATATATATATATATATATATATATATATATATATTTAAATACTCACGAACTTGAAAAAAAAGACCTGTCGGATGTTACTGGAAACACAAGGGAAAGCAGAAAATTCCACAATGAGTTCAACTTCATACGGTATATTATTATTATTATTATTATTATTATTATTATTATTATTATTATTATTATTATTATTATTATTATTATTATTATTATCACAAACAAAATCGACGGCTTTAATCTTTCTTTCCATTTTCCTTCCATTTGTTTTTCTGTCTCTCATTTCGTCACTACATTGTCATCTCATCTCCTCTTTCCCAGTTGAATGAATTCCACTCAAAGTGTGCAAATACACTGCAAATGATTACGGACACAGTACATGAAGGCTGATCAACTGTCTTGACCGTCCATCACAAAGTTGACTCAAAGTTGACTCATTTACCGAATCCCTTTAACTCCTCCTGCATGGTGAAAAGGACATCATTCAAACCTCGTACAAAGGTAGACCATCATACGGAAATATGCATGAAGATAGATTGTCCGTCTGTCCGTCTGCCCTTACGCCTTCGCTGTTGGTCATAGCGTCTGTCACTCCTTTGCTATCACGACTCCCAAACGGATGAAAAGATTTCAGTTAGTCAAACTTGGTGTAAGGGTCTACTGCTAGACCATTATGCTAATGTGTATATGATTACAGAATCGTCCTATTGTCTGTCCATCTGTCAGTCTTCGCGCTGTCCCACTTCCCTACAACGTCACAACTCTTCGTTCAGGGTTAGAACATCATTCAGACTTGTTACAAAAGTACCAAGTTTGAAATGTGCGTGAAGAGGGATCCACCCTTCTGTCCGTTTGTCTTTACGTCTTGGCTGTTTGTCTACGTGTCTGTCGTCTGTAAGGATTTTATCAGTCTTTGCGAAAAGGTGGACCACTGCGCTGAGACATACTCGTATTTGCAGTAGCTTGCCTCTGCTCCTGTTGTTCGTAAGTCGGTCTATCAATGTAACTCCTTCATTTCACTTCTTGTCGAAACTCCTCTTAAACTGCAGAAGTGGGTTCAGTTAAACTTGGCACGAAAGGAGACCACGATGCATGAATGTACAAGAGGGGAAATTGCTCATCTGCCCGTCAGCATAACTGTCACACTTTAACACTCTGTCTCATCACAGTTCCACCCTCACAGCCGAAGAGAATGCGGTCAAACTTGGAGCAAAGGCAGGGCATATATCATGGGTATATGTGCCTGAAGAGAGAAACCATCCACCTATCTGTCAAATTCACCTTATCATCGCACCTCCTACGTGATCCAATGGATTTCAGTCAAAATTGGTACAAAGGTGGGCCATCATGCAAAGATAAAAGCATGAGGTGACTCAAATCATCTATCTGTGTTTGTGCCTGTTACACTGACCTTGTCATCGCAACTGTTCCTATAAGGTTGAATGGATGTCAATGGACATCAATGTAAGTCTTGCCGACTTACCATGCAACTTCACCTACTCCTCCTTAGCTGAATGGATTTCTTTTAAGCTTGGTACAATGGCAAACCGTTATGCATAGTGCACGGAAGGATATTCCCTGTTTCTCTGTCACGCCTATCTCGTCATTGCAACTTGTTTTATGCAGCTGAAGGGATTGCAGCCAAACTTGGAACAAAGGTAGATAAAAATGCACTAGAAAACAATAACACACAGATGCACATGAAGGGAAATCGTCTATCTGCCCTCACATTCCTCCTGCCCGGTTAAAGTTGGTGTGGTGCACGCAAGAAATTGTCCCGCTGCTTTCCTGTCCGTCCAACCATCCGCCTGTCCTCCAGTGCGCCGACGCGCTTACCTTATGATACTAACTCATACACGGTTTAAAGGACCTCAGTGAAACTTGCTGTCTATCTTTTAAATAAAACTATAATGCTGGAGTTTTAAACATTACATCAATAGAAAAGCTTTTAGAAAGACTTTGGTTTTGTTGGCAGGGGTATAGTTTAAGAGTAGTGCGTTACTGTTTTGAAATCATACAGTAGGCAATTATCATGTTTACGCCGAAGACTGTATGGAAAGCCATTGGCTATTTTTTCGGCTGATGCAATACTGAAGATAGGCTCAGGCAATGCCGTGACGTCACACCGGCATGGACGCATGCGCGTTCAGTCTTTCAAATGATATTGGTTGTCTGATGCAAAGTTTCACTAAAATAAAACTGAAAACGGACTCGTGAAATGTAGCGTTTAGATACTTTTATTTGCAAGAAACTTATAAACGCCGTGATAAAGATCAGGCCCAAGTGAGTTCATTCTTTTTGCTAGACGTAATCTCAGTTGCAAATAGCATTCATAGAAGTTAAGAATAATATCTTAACAAGGAAAAAATAAAATTCGGAAAAAATAGCCGGTCGCATTAACCACCAAAACCGCGTTACAAATCGCTTGTGATTTCTTTATTGATTAAGAAATTTCGTTAATCGTATTACCTTTACGGTTAATGGCATAAAAAAAAAAAAACATCATTACAATCTGCCAGACCGCAAACCGCAGATTTACGTTCCGATAACAATCCACAACTGAATCTAATGGGTTGGTTTTACTCTCCTCGAAATGTTTATAGGATGCGTTTTTTGCGTGAGTTTACCATAAATTTCTGACTCGGGGAAAATTTATTACCGAATTTAATGCGATTATTTACTTTTTTTCTGTTCGATGGTGTTTAATGCTTTTATTTTGGTGTGATTACTTGCAAGATTAATAGAAATTGATTATTTATTCGCCTCAGTTACAACTACATTACACAACCTTTGTCTCACGGCGCTTCTGTGACTGTTTCAGTTTGTTAATTGAACGTTACGATGAACATTTAGACGCTCCCTATTCAGTGACACACACGTGTATATATACACTATATAAATATATATAAATATATATATATATATATATATATACATATATATATATATATATATATATATATATATATATATATATATATATATATATATATATATATATATATATATATATATATATATATATGGTATGTGTGTGTGCACGTAATTATTTTACTTCCCAGGCTGATTTCAAGCCTCCTTGTGACACATTGTTGTTTCCAGCTCGACATTGAAGCGTTTTGCAAGTTTTACCAACGCCTGGTTTTTTTTTTTTTCTGTTGAAGTCAGGAGCGCTGACCGTACTCTCAACCCTTCCCTTTAATCAGGACTTTGGATTGACCTGAGAGGAGGAACTCTCTTGGCAGGGTTTGAACTGTTATAGAAGGGAACTGAAATTTAATTAGTTCAATGTTTAGCAAACTTACGCAGGTTTGTCGTCCTACTGACTCTTTCCTTGATAATCATCAGATAAGAAAGCGTCTTCTGCCTGCCATAATAGAGAAAATATTGATGAGAATGCGCTTCAATGCTCTCTTAAGCTTTAGTTTGCAACAATCAATAAATATCTTTGTCGTCAATTCTCATCATCGATTGACTGGTTCATGTCACCGAGGAAAATTTATGTTGTCACGAAGAGTTTCTTAAATGCCGAAAACTCGTCAATCAAAGCAATTCACCTGGAATTCCGAAGCATTTTGTGCTTGCACGGGGAGCGTCCTCTCGCGTCGAAATGTGAAATGAATCGGTGATGATGAAGGAACGGCGGTCAAATGGGCGGAGAGAGGCGCGATAATTAAAGTGTTTGTCAACTGGTACGGCGCTGGCTCCCCAAATGAGCGAAACGGCTATACACGTCGCTGGCCGGAAGTTCGGGGGAATGCATAACGTTAGACCCACCTTTAAAATTCTTCAAAGAAAGCTAGGCGTTTGTACAAATTGTTTCTGTAACTTTCTAATAAAAGTCCGCCAAAAGCAATTTCGTGGATAGTGGTTGTTAGAGGAAACTGAGATTCTTTTTCTTAAAGAAAGGGAATATGATATTCCTCCCACTCTGATTTTGGCGAAGGACAGCGTTCATCTTCTTTTTAAGCAGCTTCATGAAACCCGCCAGGCCACCTCTTCTCACACTCGTACTGGGAAATCAATCATTCTCAGACTGCACGTTTCACTGAGTTCTCTTTGCCAAGTTTCGGAGACTGGGTTAGATTTCAAACTTTTCCACCTTTCGTGATCTACTTGGCGTCTCCTTCGAGCGAGGGATAGATGAGGTCATTAGGCTGACGCTCCTATCGGCCTCTGCTTTAGAATAAACACATCTATATCTAGTCTTTGTAAGGGATAAATTTATCTTTTCACTATACAGAACAAGGAACTTTATTTGAATAAAGCACGAAATGCTGAACTTCTGAATAAAGAATTTCTTCTCATCAGCTTCATAAGCAAGACAAATGGTCGAGTACACACCCAGGCACGATATCTCGCGTGTACTTGTGGGCGCATGCGCACACGCTCACAAGTCATTTGAAATATAAATAAAGCAAATCTTCGGACAAAAGGAAACTATCCCACGAGGGTGAATGATGTAGTTGACTGCTCTCTGAAATATTCGCCCTTAAAATGAAAGAGTTACGGTTCAGGAAAGGATGAACGGGACGTCTCGGGAAGATTTACACAGCCGTAACAGCAAGAGAAGTCAGGGAATGCAGCTGGAAGGTAATGACAACAATAATCAAAAGAATATTAATGATGATCCGGTGCTGTTGTTATTATTCTAGCTAATAATAACACTTGTACTGTTACCACTTTAAAAACAGTGCTAATCGTATTACTGACATGTATATATATATCGGGAATATCCCCGATGGGGAATTATCACTGGAGGGGAATTTATAAGTGATAAATGGATTGGTACTACAGGGTCTCGATCCCTCGACGCAGATGCTTATCCAGCGGCTCCAGTCGACGGTCTACCCACTGAGCCATCAAGAGAGGTATAAAATAATGCCGAGTCTGCTGTACCCCGTTAGTGATGGACTTTTTTAACATACTGAATTTAAAAAAAGCCCCAATATTATCGCAGGAATGCTATGCAAAAGAAGATGTTTAGAGCTATCACGGTGCACGATTATATTGCGCATTGTGTTCGTCATCTGTTGCGCTATTTCTCTCCTGACGCAGAGCGTTGAGATAGTGTCGAATGCTTGACATAGCAGAGTAGAACTGTCAAAACAGTGGAACGAAATGTTATGCGTTTCTTCCGTAGATTGTATAAACTAGCCGGATCCTCTGATATTCAATGGCTGTTTGTTCGTTTAAGCTAATAATTGCTTTAAATCCTCAACTGAGATTTTATTACACGTTCGTCATTATTCCATTCGCTCGTAATGAAACGAAATTTCTAATAGAATGGATAGATTATTAACCATTAATCAGATGAAAAAATATCAATTTGACGAAGCGTCCGCGATCTTGCATTGCATAAGACTGAGTAAAAGCAACGTCTTGAACATGAATTAATGTCATAGGTTATGTGCATAGCGAAATACCGTGAGTTTTCGTCCTCTGAACACCTTTCCCCGAAATGACAGAAATCCTGTATTGAAAACCTCGTGAGCGAGACCACATTTCTTCACGTCCCGATGTAACATAACTGGAAGTCAGTGGGGTACGTTCGCTGCGTGGTACTAAAATAAAGAACCTTTTCATTCCTCCGCTCGTTCAGCTGACGTTTATCCGAATTTATCGGAATTATCATGAAATGCAACACGCCTTCCATTAAGAAATAGAATAATCTCAGTGCATTTCGCGGCGTACGCTTCTCGGAACGGTGGAGTTACACCATTCGCTGTCTTATTCATCAGAGCTTTTGTGACCAGATGTCCTCCCCCAAAACAACGGCCAAAATGATATTAATTCGAACTCCAATTGTTACAGAAATTAAATCGCTTGCTCTTATGCAACTGAAGCCGCTACTTGGGTATTAGGCGTAATTATACATCATCATTATTCTTCTTGGGATGCTGGCAAAACGCCTCGGAGCTGTGCGGAAAAAGAAGAATAAAAAAGGGAGGTGGTCTGATCTTAATGCTTCTATTTCTTCTTCTTCATACGACGTTTGGGCTGTAAAATTTCTCTTCCCTCGTCGTCGTTTCCTTAGACTTATCCCGTTTCACCTGCTACACCTTTTTGTCTCAACCTTATTCCTGTTCTTCGCATTTATCTACTTCTGGTAGCCACCATTTATGGTTATTCTGCGTCATTTAACGCGTCATTTTAGGGTTGGCACCTGACCGGCAGTAGCGGACAGGTCGTCTCCATCTTAGCCACATCCTGCTATCGCTCAGTCGTGTTTCGCTTCCGTCCTCTTTTGTCTTTCCTTTGCTATTTGTCAGGTTTTTCACCCGAAGATTGTTTATAATAAGAGAGTGTTGCAAAATCAACAATCTCGTACCAAGTGTAACAAGTCGCGTGCGTTGGAGAAGGTCATCGAACACGACGTTCGAGGAACGAAGCGATTTGGAAACGGTGCGAAACCTTACGGAAGATTCTCACCCGCCTGGCTCTCGCGGGAGATCACGTGCCCAAATACTTTCCAGCGAGTTGTGGCGGGACGTGATCGCCCCAGCATTTTATCATTTCCTCCTGTCGTAATGCAGCAATACATTATGGCGTTACTATTGCATTACATTTCCTCTGAATCATCGTGATTCGAGCTTCTGAATGCGCTCTGCATACTGTTGTGTCTCCTTTCGTTTGTAAATCGCGAAATGAAAATGGAAAAAAAAAGAGAGCTGGCGAGAGGAGAGCGACCGAAATCAGTGAGCGATCTCGACGGGGCCCGGGAATCATTATTATGCTAGGCTTGTAGTCACTGGTCCTTCATCAACGCCCGGGGTTTCTCTCTCTCTCTCTCTCTCTCTCTCTCTCTCTCGGACGTTGCTGAATTTTTGCTACCTCCTCCATCCCCTCTTCCTCCTCCACCTCCTCCACCTCCTCCTCCTCCTCGCCTTCCTATTCCCTTCGCCTCGGCTCTTCCTTTTGCAATGTAACCGAAGAATCTGTTATATGCTTTTTGCTTGCGCTTTCTTCGTTTCTTTTATTTTCTCGATTGGTAACTGACCTTTTCGGAGGCTCAAAGGAGCGCAGAGAAATTGTTCCAGCTAAATGAGACTAATTCTGTAATAAGTTTTTTTTTTTTTATTATGCTATCGGAGGAATGTCTTATCTAACGAAGGTAGGAATGAATACGAATAAACGTTTTAAGATGCCATGTTGGCGATTAACGAATGAATAATGAGATGAATGAAGGATTATATAAAACGTTATATATATATATGCATATACACAAACATATATACAGTAGATACGTGTGTGTGTGTGTGTGTGTGTGTAGATATTATATGTGTGGGTACAGTATATGTGTGTATGTGTGTATGTATACGTGTGGCTGTATGCATATATCGTACGTTGCTCACAACGTGTGAACTCATATGATATATATATATATATATATATATATATATATATATATATATATATATATATATATATATTTTTTTAGAAAATCGTTCAGAACGAAAATAACGAAACCATCCAAATCCGATAGAAAAGTGGGGTCAGAATAACGTTCCATAACTGATCATTTTTATTATTATCCCTGGGTGATATACGCTCTTCAGGACAAAAATCTTCACCAGCGACTACTAAGGTATTAAAATTAATCTTTTACATTTTCTGTGTGCTTTGAACGGTGAAAATTCTTGACTGAAAATGAACTTGAATCTGACTATTGGACTGTTACAGTTAACCCTTGTCCTACAGGAAAGCAAATCATCAAGAATGCAGAAAAAGTTAACTTCAAAATTAATGGCTTTGAAGCAACAATTATTATTATTATTATTATTATTATTATTATTATTATTATTATTATTATTATTATTGTATACCAGGCCGTTAAGGCAATCAACTTACTAACACGGGCTCTTGCTTCTTGAGGACCAGCCAGTATTACTTTCTGCTATGCAATTTGGCACGTTGCTCAAGCTTTGCAATGATACTTCATATATCAATACGCCCGCGCCAGGGCGTAGACTTATTGGTGGGTGCTTTTGATCCGTGCTTATTTATTTTGCTTTGTTTGTTTCTACTCGCTTTTTTGTTATTTAAATCGGTGTGATCTTCGTACATATTTGTTTTTGCTCAATTCTTCACATGCCACATGAGATTATCTGCATCGTTTCGTCCTGATTGGAAAGTTTAATGGTGTTTTTGGTTTGATACACGTGAATAATAATAATAATAATAATAATAATAATAATAATAATAATAATAATAATAATAATAATAATAATAATAATAATAATAATAATAATAATAATAATAAAAAGCTATTAAATCCCTGTCTGACTGTTTCATTGGATGTAACATGTTAATTAGACTGAACACTGAGCTCCCAAAAAATTTTTTAGCATCCTGCTTGCGAGAATCACTTTGTCATTTTTCTCTTCACTTCCATATCTTCTGAACCTAACGATGATCGATCTGCCAAAAGGCTTGTTTATCATTTTTCTTGTAGTCAGATTCTCAAACTGCTCGCCCCACCGGACTCGGAATCAGGTAGTCAGCAAGAAATCGGCATTTGAAGTAAAAGTCAAAGGCAGGTGTGGTGAAACCGCGATCCTTAGTTTCTCTCGAAGATTAGAGAAAAAGTAGAGAAGAAGAACGCAGTGTTTACCAGGCCAAATATGGGTTCCAATAATTGAGTATGATAATCACAAGGTTGCTTTTGCGTCCTTCGCTTAAGCTACAGGAGATGAATGAGATGAAGACAATGGTGGTCATGAAGACTTTGATGATGGTTGAGGTAGAGAATCGTTGAAGAACAGAAGGATGGAATGAAATGGAAAAACTGGAACACAATCGTGATGTAAATGAACTGAAATACAACGATGTGGCTCAGAATTCATAAAAACAAAGTAAACTTTGTAATAACACTGACGGTATAGTTATTCTAAACGTCAGCAAGATGAACCTGCCGGGCGAATGAAAATTAAAAAAAAAAAAAGTAATGATAATGACCCTGCCCAAAAATAGAAAAAGAAGACAAAGAAAGATGACATTATGATGATGTTAAAGATGAAAATGGTGATAACGACGATGGAAACTATAAAAGGAGAAAGAAGACCCATGACAGCTAATGGCCAACGACTGCTTTGAATTCTAAGCCGCCATTTCCAGGCCATTGGTATGGGAGGAAGCCTTGTCTCGGGCCCATCTCTGCGGAATTATTCACGAAGGGACCGCTGTTACTTAGCTGTGTGTATAGCTAGCTGTGTGTATATATATGTATATGTATATATATATATATATATATATATATATATATATATATATATATATATATATATATATATATTACATATAATCCTCACTACCTTTCTGGTTCTCTGAAACTATTTTAAGGTGACATTGCTTTTCTCTACCCTAGCGGTTTCAATGGAACACCCCTCAGCATAAATGCTCAATTATGATGGCAAAAGAAGGCGTTAAATTTCTATTTAAATGATTGATTTTTGTTAATCTTGCTCGCCTCCTGCCAATGTTTCAAAGATGGTTAAGGATGGTAGGGGTATCGAGTGGGTGGGCATCTGGCATTTGTTGATGTATGCCCTAGTTTCTAAAATCTGGATTGCTCTTAGTTCTCGCAAGTTGCAAATCGCGTTATTAAGCTAAAAGAGAAATCACACACACACACGCACACGCACACACACATCCGGCTCTGATAACAACCAGTCGTACTTAATTTTGTTTTAATCATGTCGATTGTTCATCATTTGTTTATTATACGTTTTCTCCTTCTTCAATCGGTCCTTCCCATTAACTAAACACGGTCGTTCTGTTCTGTAGAATCTTGATGGCTAAGTTTAAAGCCATTTCACAATATGAGTGAATAATAATAATAATAATAATAATAATAATAATAATAATAATAATAATAATAGTGACTGACAATGAAGCTACAAATGTTTAATATCAAATTCACGCTACTTCGGGAATATCCCCGATGGGGAATGATCACCGAAGGGGAATTTATAAGTGATAAATGGATCGGTACTGCCGGGTCTCGATCCCTCGACGCAGTTACCTTCCAACGACTCCAGCCGACGGTCTACCCATGGAGCCATTGGGGATATTCCCGAAGTAGCGTGAATTTGGTATTAAACATTTGTAGCTTCGTGATTGACTATAAATCACGGCGTGATAAAAAAAATTTCATATATATATGCTTGTGTTTGTTTTTGTGTGTACTGCATATGTATGTTTGCATGCCATGAACGCTTATACCTGCCTCTACGATGCATGACAAGGTATAATAAGAAGTACATAAGCCAGATCCTGAGTAGCGAACACGGTGAGCAATCGGTAGCCTACGTCGGTGAATGCAAAGACTTATTAGGAAATATAAAAAAAAAAAAAAAAAATGGGGACTTAGCATCATTCTCCTCGCACATTACGAAATCTTTCCTCTCGCTCGAACACCTGGTCCGGGTCGGACTGGCAAAATGGCAGTGGGAATGTGTTGAAGGAGAAACAAGTTCGGGAAAGGGCAAGATAGCATAGCTATCTTTTTGTGTATATATATATATATATTATATATATATATATATATATATATATATATATATATATATATATATATATATATATATATATGCTTGTGTGTGTGTGTACAGTTTATATAGGCTTCTGACTCACATCAGGATCGAACCCAGGTCTTTCAGTTGATAGGGAAGGGCGCTGCCCGCTAGGCCATATAGTGGGCAACGCCCTTGCCTATCGATTGAAAGACCTGTCTGATCTGATGTGGGTCAGAAATTTATTTCTGTTCCACACGTGACTGTGTGTTGATTATTTCTATATATATATAGGCTATATGCGTGTGTATATGAATATGTACACTTATAAATACACACACACACATATATATATAGCCTATATACATACATAGAGAGAGAGAGAGAGAGAGAGAGAGAGAGAGAGAGAAGAGAGAGAGAGATCGTGGCTGAGTGGTACAACTCTTTGATCATGTTTGCTTGGACTGTGATCTACTCCCGGTCTACCTACCTCCTGCCAGTCTATGTTATACTCTGGAAAAGGGCGAGGGGCTGGCAACCTCATCCAGAGGGTGAAAAAGCTCTGGTGTAAAGAAAATGTCTTGGTAGATAGATAGACCGAAAGATAATGGATTGTCCTCTTTTGTATTCATCTCTTGTATTTTCCTCATTCCTGGCATCCGCTGAGTCAGCCTGGGCATTGGAACAGGGTATTTCCTTCCTATTCCGACTTTCCTCTGGCGTGATTTCATGTCTTTATCGACGATTTCCCTTTAATGACCTTTCCGTTACGTTAACGATGCTGATTTTTGCGTTGGTTCATTTTTCCCCTTTTGGTTTCGTTACTAACCACAATAATTCATTATTGTTTCTAGTTTTGTTTATTGTTTATTTATTTGGATGATATTGTTAATGTTTCAACTGACTATTTGTCTTATTAGTTCTTTTTTGCATTTGAGTCGTTAATTTTTGTAAAATATTACTCTCCGTCTCTTCATAAAGAATTTCGTTCCAGGTGTTTCGTCGTCAGTGGTAATTTTTCCTTTTAATTCTGTCGTCCAGTGTCAGGTTACTTCTTACCCTGTCCTCAACTTTGACAATTTTGTCATCGGATTTTTCTCTTTACTCACTAATTTTGTAAGAAACTGCTGTTAATTAACAGACGTCTACTTATTTTTCTTTCCTCCTTATAAACGAATATAAACTTCTCACGCTTAATTCCTCTCCGCAAAAGCACTTTTCACTGGAGAACAGAAATCTTTTCTCGTGAAGCACTCTCATGAAGCCCAAAAGTTTTCTGTTAATTTTATTGTCCACATTTATCATTTTCGTACTTATTTGCCCATTTTCGCTGACACGTACATCATTCCTATCTTGTTTACACAATTCCGTTTTATTCTCATAACCATTTTTTTTTTCAATACGACGTTAGTTATTATTATTTAGGTCAGAATACGTTTAGTCTGAAATGCGAATAAGGTTTATATCAGTATTGCTGTGTCCGTTTGCAAGACGTCAGGTGGTCTGTGCTTTTGCTCGCGTCTCGTATCTCGGATTGACATGTTTCTGCCAGGCCATTTGTGCCGTTTATTTGCATGTCTGTGAATGTCTGTGAATGTCTGTCTGTCTGTCTGACTCATCTCGAAACTACACGCCATCCATCCTTATCTCATTTCTCCTACCAAGTCCCTCGGGCAGCTCCAAGGGTACCCTCGTCCTCCTCCTCCTCCTCCTTCTCCTCCTCCCTTCCTCAATCCCTTCCAGCTTCCTCCAGCATCACTCCTCCCCCCTGCCTCCAACCACATCAACCAACCCTCCTCGCCTACCCAGGAATACCCTCCTCCCAAACTCCCCCCACCTGTCCTTTCCCTCATCCACTCCCAGTCTCTGACTCTCTCTTCTCCTGCATCCTATAGTCCCCATCTTCTCCACACTCTCCAACTTCCCCAGGAATCCCCAGCAAACCCGTTCATCCACCCCCTCCTCCCAAACCCGTTCCATAACCTCCGAGCCACACCGTGGCCACGGCAACACCCCTCAAGCACCCCACCCCCCGACTCTACCCCAGGAATCCTTCCTCTGAATCTCTTGACCGTTTCGGACCGACTCACGAAAAAGGGACAGGCGGGTTTCTTCAGGTATAGGTACTACACGCCATGTGTAATTTCCCTCATCCTCTTGCATAGGAATTACGTCCAAGTATTTCCCCCCCTTGCGGGACACCCTTTCTCTTCTCTTTTCAAGGTTTTTTTTGTTTCGGTGGAAATGGGCGATTCTGTGGCAATGTGGGAAAAGAAATTCCTCGGAGAGAGAGAGAGAGAGAGAGAGAGAGAGAGAGAGAGAGAGAGAGAGAGAGAGAGAGAGAGAGTTCGGAGGCGCTGTATCGAATATCAGTAAAAAAGAAAGCATTTATATTTTCCTTATTTGAACCTCATACATATGGCTCTTGATAACGGTAATCCAGTAATCTTTTTAGACGGTTTATTCCTAGAATGAAAATGACAACTTTGGCTTCAACTTTACCTTGCAAAGAAGACTCACTCAATAAAATATTTCAAAATTATCGTGATAAACTTCCGTGACTTGACTGTTTCTCTTCCACTTTCCCTGCCATTATTTCTGGTTATTGTCGCTTTTTGTATCGCTGTTGTTTGTGGTAAGTGATTGCATTTTGTTATAGTGAACTCAAGTAAATACAGTCTGTAGCGGACATAACAAAAACATGGATTACCATGGGTTAAAAACTTATTTACTCGGCTAGCGTCGTCCAGGGCCTTGTTGTAGCCTACGGCCACTCACGCCATATCACTAGATTCATCTTCAAGTTTCTAGTAACTGACTTTTTGGGATGAGGTTGCTATCCTCACCTTTGCTTCAACACGTGTGCATGGAAGCTCCGGTAGCTCACCTGCCAACAGTCTCCGCCTTTCATAAGTGGTCACCCATCTAAATGCTGATCAGACCTTATCTAGTCCAACTTCTCTTGTGGAGAGATCAGTGGTTTAGCTCTGATCGGCGGTCACCTATCCAGGAACTGACAGAGACCAGTGTTGCCTCCGTTGATCGTAGGAGCAGCAGTGACGAGGGGAATTTATTACTGCCAACTGTTTTTGGCCATATTGCGACGAACTGTCGCTCGCACTAGACTCCTAAGCTCTCGCAGAAGTTTCAGTCGCCTTTCCATTCTTATCTCTAGGAAAAAATGGCTCATGAGCTGGTCTTCCGTCGTCTCTTTCTCAGGAGTGAGAGAAAGTCACTTCTGCAGAGGCGAGATGCCTCGGCTCTTGACGGCAGTTTATCTAGACAAATGGCCAAGCATCCCGGACAAAAAAGACGTAATAATGTTTGGTACGTGAGCGCGGGGTTTTGATGGAGAAACAATATGCACGCCGATTACCTCTCTCTCTCTCTCTCTCTCTCTCTCTCTCTCTCTCTCTTTGCAATCAGAAGCCAGCCAGTAATAATAATAATTATTGGTACATAAATTGGTTGCATCGTTCGGGTTAATTTTATATTGAGTCTTTTCAATTTTCTCCGTTTTATTATCATCATAAATATACTGATAAAACGGCAGCTACAGCATACACAAATAATAACAGAAATAGTAATGCTGTAGTTACAATAATTATGATAATGTAATTACCAACGGAATTTTTCATTAGTGCCTCTCTCTCTCTCTCTCTCTCTCTCTCTCTCTCTCTCTCTCCTCATATGCGAAGATTAACTAAGAAGTCAGGTCCACTCGATTATGTAAACACGGCCCCGACCGTCCCTTCATGCATGCTAAGACATGCTTTCTAATACTGAGGTAGGATGCAAGGGAAAAAAAAAAAAAAAGTTAATGCTGACGAAGCACAAGATGGCGGAAGTGAAATTTCGAAGTCCTTCGCAGGGCCATTGCCATAATGCGTTTCTGTGTTTAGGATAATGAGAGAGAGAGAGAGAGAGAGAGAGAGAGAGAGAGAGAGAGAGAGAGAGAGACTAATTAGATAATGCGATCCGCTGATGCTCTCGCATGAATGAGCGGTGATCTTTTACAGGTTTTAGCAACGCTGCTTTTTTTTTTTTTTTTTTTTTTTTTTACAAGGCAGGAATGTTGAACCCACGGATTACCCTCCTCCTTTATCCGGGCTTCGTCACTGATTTTGCAGTGTGAGGGTCGCGAAACACTTTAAGTAAAGAAATTGTTAACACAAGTACAGAGTTAATAATAATAAAAGATAATAATAATAGTAGCTGAGTCTTAAAATGGAGAAGCAAATCACAGTTAAGCCTCGTTTCCAAGATAGAGTATAATATCTTTAAAAGTATGATATAAGATAACCACTGTTGGATAATAATAATAATAATAATAATAATAATAATAATAATAATAATAATAATAATAATAATAATAATGATAAAAATAAAAATAATAATAATTAAAAATAATAATAATAATAATAATAATAATAAAAAATAATAATAATAATAATAATAATAATAATAATAATAACAAACGGAGAAATGTATTTTACGTCAGACAAGACAAAAAGTTACTGACATTTTTTTAACAGGCTGTCCTTTCGTGAAAAAATAAAAAGTCCCGAGAAGTTAATAGAAGCATAGATAAGCATTTCTTTGTATTAGTCTTGAGAAAATGACAAAAGCAAATCTGTTTCAGTTCGACATACGTGATCCAGCATATTGTAATCTGAGAACACCAATTTTCCCTCACCCAAGCTGAGTCGCCTTCGTAACCTGACTTCATCAAGAGACTTTTTTTGCTATTTTACATATTATTCCTTTCACTGGAATTACAGTTATTGCTAATATTTGGTATATTTGCTGATGTTATTACCAGAATTACAGCTATTGCTAATGTTGGTATATTTGCTGATATTATTACCATCGTCATTACTCTAACTCGTTCCTGAATCAGACGTTTATATGGATTGTATCCCTGTACTTTTGCCCTTTGTTAATAATGATAATGCCGTCTTCCAGCCTGGGGCTAGCCTTAGATTGCCGGCCTCTAATAAGTAGATTGAAGGTATACTGATCGAATATGTTCCAAAGTCAGAAGTTGTAAACATTTTTGATAATATTCCTTAATTTATTACTTTTCATTTTTTTAATTTTCTTAGGCTTCAGATGAATATTACAACGAGCAATAGAATTCTCACGAAATTCCTTAAGAAAATTGCTCTGGAATTATAAACCAGAGGCTATAATTTTAGTGTTTACTTTTTTTCTCGTTTTTTATTCGTTACACCAATGAAAGTTTTGTCTCTGATTTTTCCTCACTCTGTTATCCTCTGTTGTTGATTAATCTTTAAATTTCGTCTTACCAATTCAAATGTCATATTCATACTATTTGATTATATACTTTCATTTATCTGCACATTTATTTACTCATTTACGTTGATTATTTACTTTCATTTATCTGCACATTTATTTACTCATTTACAGTGATTATTTACTTTCATTTATCTGCACATTTATTTACTCATTTATTACGATTTACACTTATTCTTCTTCTTCCTCTTTCCTTCTTCTGCTTCTTCCAAACATTGTAGTTGTTTCTAACCGTCGTTTTACCTGATCGGCAACCATCGCATTCCCAAAAGGACCCTATAGTAACCCCCCCCCCGGCACCCCACCCCTCTCCAATCAATACCCACCCCATTCCCCCCCACCTAACAAACATTATCACCTCCCCATCCCAGATACACCATTCTCCTCCCCAAGGTCCAATATGACACCCAGGTATACACCTACATCATACCCCGCCCCCAACCACCGACCATTAGCACCTAACTCTCTCCCCCCCGTCCCCCCTACAACAACTCCCCTGCTCCCTCATCCAGTAAGGTCACCCCTGAAGCTACCTGGATCTGGTCACGATGGGGGCTACCTGACCAAACCGCTGGTCCCAAACTCCCGTAGAAGATGGGAACCTGAAAATGGTCACGGGCCAAGAATGGATGGCCGTCGCAACCCCCTTCAATTCGCATTGAGTGAGGCAAGGAATCCTTCATCTGAGAGAGAGAGAGAGAGAGAGAGAGAGAGAGAGAGAGAGAGAGAGAGAGGTGATGGATGTAATTATAGTTTGTGAAATAGGAGAGGGACAGAATTTCCTTCCCTTAGCCATTTAAAATGAGCTGATGCTCTTGGGAGCTTTTTGTTTTTCTTATGAGATGAAGTTTGTACACGATATTTGTACGTGTTTGTTAGTGATATAGATAGATAAATAGACAGAAATATTGAAAATTGTTCTATATTCTTATATATATATATATATATATATATATATATATATATATATATATATATATATATATATATATATATATATATATAAAGAATTCTTTTACACCTTTTCTTATAAAGAAATACTTGTCGAGGTACTAAGAGAAAAATCTTTCATTCTCTGGACTTGGAGTCGTTGGTTCAGATTTTAGGAAGATGTCTGATATTATTTTAAATTGCCTGTTTTTCTGATTCATGTTGCTGTTACTGCATTTACATAATTCTTATTTTTACTCTTGCAATATTTACTTCTTTCTCTCCTTTCTCCAGCATCTACGGTCCTTTAGTTCGGCGGACGCTTGTTTGTACGAGTATATCCCGTATACTTATTATTCACGAACGAATCTTGTTCAATTACAAGATACAAGTTATACTAATGGAGTCACTTGTGAACAATTTAATCCAGAAAGCATCACAGATTTAGATGAATGAACTATCATCTTAAGTTTGTGAGCTTTCACGATTATGACAGATCCGTCAATAAAACTTATTTCTGTCTCTACCTATTTATTTGTTATTCTCTCTACTCCGTTCTTCAGTCTTTCCTTTCGTGTACGGCCATTCCATTCTTCGGACGCTTGACTTAAAAGCGTACGGCGTTTGGAGCTTGTTTTTATGAAAGTTCACAGGAGTTTGATTGGCTGATTGTAGTTTGCGTTACTATAGGGTTATTGACGTCGTTGCATATTTAAATAGCAATGGAAATACTAATAAGACTAATTATATGCGTCCGTGTTTGTGTCCATATCGAATAACCCTTATCCCAGCTTGCATCCACAGAACGCCTCGCTTTGTAAAACCTGCTGTAACGTTCGAGGTGTTGGTCTTCTTCACTCTCCACTGCGTGGGACTGATGGACAGCTGCCCTCAAGGGTGGCAGGGCACGGTACTTGTAGCAGACGTTCCAGGTTCAGCCAAGGCTTGAATGCTATGAAATTCTGGTTCCTGGACCACGCTCTAAAGTCCCGTCAAAAAAAGAAAAAAGTGACGACGAGAAAAAACTCTAGCGACGACCCTGGTCAGTTGAAGAATCTTACTCTCCCGAAGAGAGCTGGTTTCCGAGGAGGCCAGAGAAGCTTCATTTTAGCGCTGTTATTTCCTCATGTTGCGAGGAGGTGTTCATTGTGTACAAAAATTATTATTATTATTATTATTATTATTATTATTATTATTATTATTATTATTCATGAAGTCTGTACAATCGAGTAGAATATATGAACAAGGCCTTCAACTAACTGAGCAAGCTTTCACAGAAAAGGAACCCCATTATTTGAACTGGGAAATTCATAAAAAAAAGGGGGGGATCTGGGGTAAAAAGTTAAAAGAGAATTAGAAGTAAAAAAAGATACAGAAACATATCATCAGATAAACAGAATTGCATATGAATTCCGAAAGAATCTAGGCATAGTACTACGCATGGACTTGAGAAAAATCTTATTTCCACGCGTCTCTAACCAGTAATAGCATTAACTGAGCAGTGAAGGTGAAGTTTACAGAAATACGAAAAGGGTGAAAGACAGTGAGAATGATCTTGTTGCAGAATATTTCTTGATGCAGCCTCGAAATATTAATATCAAATTATTAGGCATCTGTAGGTAGACTGACCCAGATGCACAAGGACATCGTCTGTAGCTAGACTGACACAGCTTTTTTCCCCCCATCATAACCTTACTACATGTCAAATTTCGACGCTCAAGCTTCGACGCTCTTAAAACCACTCATGATCAAATTCCAGAGAAATAAAAAAAAAAAATCTAGGAGCAATAACCATGCACCTACAAACTGAATACGAAGTGTCTGTACAATCAAACGCAATGTGTATGCATATATCTATTTTTTCTCTGACCACCGTCCACCCTAAGACCAGCTTCTCTCATCACTGGCCACTATATAAGCAAGCAGAATTAAGTCACCTTGATTCAAGCCTCAGTATAGGCAGGCTGCGCTGGTCAAAAACAATTTTCTTCAACAAACCATGATATGTCAGTCTCAGAAACGGATAGATTATAGAAAGGATGTGATGACTGAATTCAAATCCATGGTCATTGTTAGAGACACTAAAAAAAAATTAATTGATATGGTAAACTGACGTCACAACAGAGAAGGTCATCGGCTCGAGAAACGAACAAAATGCTAAACATTAAAAAACGAAGAATAGATAAAATACCCTGTCCGTCACCAGATGAATTTACGGAATGTTTCAATGGCCAGGAGGACTCTGGCAGTGTAGGACCTTGAGGACTGATAGCACAGGCGTAAAGATACATATAAAGCTGTCCTTTGCTATCAAAGTGGAGGAATCTGTGCCCATATACATGAGAATATTGGTGACAATAGGCACAGGCTGACTGGACGCTGACCTTTGCTATCGAACAATTAGGAAAATGATGCCTCTTGGAGCCGTTACATTTCGTTCACCTGTTAACAGCCAGAGTTAGATCGATTGATTGCTTAATAGCCCTGCTGCACTAATAGAGAGAGAGAGAGAGAGAGAGAGAGAGAGAGAGAGAGAGAGAGAGAGAGAGAGAGAGAGGGATCTTCCCTTGATGCAGGAGCTTGTTTTGAATCTTGCGTAACGGTGTAAAACAGTCTCTGAAGAAGACTTTTATGTTGTATACAAGTGTAGCTACACGTGTATATACATTAAATATTTTGCATCTATGTATACTGCTATGGTGTATACACCATGAATACTTAAAGCGGAAAAGGGCCTCCTGAAAAAGATCGCAGTGATTGAATATAAGCATAATTTAGATGCCTGATTTATTAGCAGATGAAAAAGTTCATCGAAGATATATAATACATAGTATTAAAAAATATCTTAAAGAGACGTTTCATATAAGTGCTAGTCCAGCAATGTGAAAAAAGCCAACGGTTGATGGTGCAAATGCTTCTCTGTTAACTGCTATTTGGAGAGTTTTTTACTCTTGGGAAAAGAATTAGCTTAAATTGCAGAAGCGCAATTTCCCCTCAGGAATGTTCGGCGTATTTTGAGATGCACTGTTGAGCTGAACAATGAAGATGAGAACATTCTAGTCCAAATTTTGCGTGATACACGCTTTGTTTGGAGAGTCGGGAGTAGTTTCGCTGTCTGTAAAGTGTTGATAGTTTCATGTAGAAATAAAAGTTGAAAATGAGTGTCAGCAAAAATAATTTCATTTGTGAAATCAGAAGCTAATCAGTGGTATGATAAATTCTAATAGTTTTAAACAAACCTAAAACCCTTTACTAGTTTATGCTGCAATAAGTAAGAAAATAAAGGATGGAATGTTTTAGCTACGAAACAAACAAAACTAAAGAGGAAATCCCAAAGCTTTGCTGCAGAAGGAAAAATAGTGATCGAACCGAGTGGTGTGAGCATTACTGATGTCCCGAGAGGAAGCGAGACGTTTAGCTGCCTTGTGGACGTCATGAGAGAGCAGTGGATTATAACTGAAATAATATCTGTAAAATGAGAATTATATCTGATTAATCATTTCATGCTGGTGGGGACCTCGTTGAGGACCTTCCGAGCTAATGCCGGTTATGTACGTCTTCTGTCCTTTCGTTCGTTCGTCCGTCCGTCTCGTTTTGCAGTTAAAGCTTTTCTGAAGAAATTATTCAAGATACCTCTATTCATCTTCATACTAGTCCGCTGGTATAGTGGTTAGTCTCGTGGAATGCCACTGAGATATCGCGGGTTTGCGTCTCCCCAAGGCGATGAAAAATCACTGGCTCTATCATGATCAGTTACTGTTGCAGTGTTGGGGGGTCTGC
This sequence comes from Macrobrachium rosenbergii, assembly GCF_040412425.1. NCBI lineage: Eukaryota > Metazoa > Arthropoda > Malacostraca > Decapoda > Palaemonidae > Macrobrachium > Macrobrachium rosenbergii. The sequence goes on along the minus strand of NC_089784.1, from coordinate 370,735 downwards.
TGCGGTGGGAGGTTGAAACCAACATTCTTTGGAAGCTTAAAGAATTTCAAGTCAGTGGCCCCTTTGGTGTTTGTTCCATGTGAATAGGTTTCATCTACTGGAATAATGATAACAAAGTTAACTCCCGGTGGGGGCGTTTCAGTTATGATAAAATTTGATGAACTTAACCCTTCGACTGGCCATGACCTCGCATTTCTTGTTTGCGTCCGGCTGAACTTTTTGAATACCGTTAGGGAAGTCTTGAGATAACTGCATTACACTATTTCACGACACCAGAGAACCTTAGACCAATCAATCAATCAATCAATCAACCTGTTTCCTGTTGCTAGTTGTAACCCACAGCGGGCCATTCATATCCCGTCTTCAGTTCGTAGTGAGAAGATGATATAGGCTTTGACGGAGCAAGGGCCACGCACAAACTATTTTCATTCTCTTCCATGACCCCCAACTTAACCCACAACAGCAGAGAGAGAGAGAGAGAGAGAGAGAGAGAGAGAGAGAGAAGTGGGGTGGATGGAGAGGGAGATTGATATCGATGAACTTAATCATTTCAAAGCATTTCAAAGCAAAAGGATCGTCTTACTATTCAACGTCTTTGTTACGTGGATCATACCGTGATGGCTGCTTTATTCGAGTCTTTATTGTTTTTTGAAAGAAGATTCAAAATGATAATTTAATGACCTGCTCACATTATCAAGGATAAGTTACCAAAGCGTTTACTGTGGCTATATTCTATCTTTCTATTCTGTGAAATTCAGGCCGTCTAGTCAAGCTCTGGGACCTGTAGCCATTCGGGGCTTTTGAGACCGTGTAATGACAGAACTGGAATGGCTGGACAACAGACAACAAGAGAGAAGAGATCCAGAAAATAAAACAGATGAAGTGCAGAGACTTCAAGGTGGAACTGGGGAAAACACCTCAGTTACACTGAGGAGTAATAGTTAGAGAGGTTGGACTGGAGAAGGAAGCGGGAACTGAGGAACAGTAAAAGGTTGTGAAGTGGGTTCATCAGGGGAAGTTGCAAACACCCTTTAGTAACGCGTACAGTGCAACCACTGACGGCAATACCTCCTTATGATAAAATTAATATAATCATGTTTGTAAACAGTAATCATGCGAGTACATGTGCTAATAATAATAATAATAATAATAATAATAATAATAATAATAATAATAATAATATTATTATTATTATTATTATTATTATTATTATTATTATTATTATTATTATGAGAGAAATAAAACCACAGTTATGTACAGGTACATATGTATTTGAAAATAAACTATGCGGGGAGCTATCGGGAATCTGTTCGATTCCCCATTTCAATCCCCCAAATATAACTGTGGATTTGTTTCTCCATTGCATGGCTGATGCTACTATGAATATTTTATTATTATTATCATTATTATTATTATTATCATTATTATTATTGAACAATCCTGAGGATACGAACATTCGCTGCAATCTTCAGTATAACAGAAAGCCCCGTAAGTTAAATGTAAAACAAAGTATATCTCAATATACTGTAAGGTAAAGTAAATGCTTAATAGTATAACATCAATGTTATTCAATGAAAATGCTCTCAAAAGTGCAACTCGGTGTAATCTCTCCCTGACTGACCATTTACCAAATTGCCATGTTTGACAGGGACGATCGTTCTTCGCCCATCTTATCAGGTTTATCAATTCGCGATCGGCGATTACGTAACTAAACGAGTTATTGCTCATTCATTTATCGATCGTTAAGGGAACAGACGGCAAGGGCGGTGGCGATGTGAAGGTGAGGAAAAAGGCGAAGTCTTTCTAAAGTAACAAAGCCAATTTGCTTTCGTCGATGATAAAGGGACATCTAATTAGATTTCAGAAGTCTGGTCTAGATTATTAATTTTCGCGTCAACTGTCATTGTATTTCCATTTTTGCAATTATAGACTTCTTTTTTTTTATTTGACACCTTCAACAGTTGTATATTTTAGAATATACAACTGTTGTCCCTCCGAAAGCTCACTCAGTCATTGCCATCGACTTCAGAAAGCGCATCCATTTGAAACGTAGATTTATATTTTGTACGTCACAAGTGAACGAACAAACAATAAAAAAAAATGACGGGTCAAACTTATTCCATATATTCTCATACATTCAACCGACATTAACTCACAAAATTGAATACATACTCAAACATTTGTCTGTATCAAATGATAACGTATGCCACAAATGCATACATACACCCCTCTTCCGTATAGACGGGAATCCCTGAGCAGAGCGCCCTCGTCCCTCCTGGAAGATCGTGACTGATGCCGGCAATCAAAGCTGCAGGTGAAGCTTTTCCAGGTAAAGCGTGGATTCCAGGCGTGTTCATCATACATGCAAGCTCTTCGGTGGGGCCTGATGCGTGCTATGTCCGACGGCATTCCTGAAGGAATCTGCCACAGTATTTGGGTAGTTGGGAGGTTATGGGTATAGCCCGCAAATATAGGATATATCTCTCTGGACTTATTTTCCCGCTAATTTTGATATTTTATCGGCGCATCTTGTAATCTTGACTTTACAGATGGACTAAAGTGGCTTCTTTTGATTTCGGAGGGTTCTTGAGAGAATAGTTTATTTGGAAGCTAATTTTATCCAACTTGGAGCTGGCTATCTTGATAATACTTCATGTAACACTCACCATTTTTAGTTTATTTATTTGGTATTCGCTTAGTTTTCCCCATTGGTTAACTTATGGCAGTTTGTTAATGGCCATTTAGGCTCGTACCGATGAATATTTGTCCATTCGGAAGAGCAGCTATAATGATTTACGTCAAGAACTATGACTTCACAAAAGAATGATGATGTTAAAAGAAATCACGTAAAATGTAGAAACAGAAATGCAGAATGCAAAGCATCAACAACAAAACAACTATTACAACAATACATGTAATAACGATTATAATATTAATAAAAAAAAATGCCCCTGAGAAAACCACAGACTCGTTTGATAGTTTACCACGCGGTCACGTTGCATTATTATGCATATCAGAGCACGCCCTCAATTTCATTAGAAAATGCCATGCATGATGTATGACTCATTACGAAATATTATCTATCAAATAAGTTAATAGCCCTGGAGCGAAGTGCCTGAGTAATTGTAACACCGAGATGATTGATACGAGTCCGTGATCTATGGTATCTAAAAATGGCTGACATCTCTGAGCAACATTTCTCATGTTCATTCTTCAAAACAACCTATTTCCCATTTTATGGAGCACAGGAAGTACAGAAAAAAGGGTATATAGATCCTGACTAACTACAGTAACCTTAACATAACTTTAACATGATATTATTTACCACAAGACTCCGAGTGACACGTCGCAGAATCTGACATGCGTAGTAAGTTCACGTGAATCATTTAAATGTTACAATTACTAAATGAATTAGCTCCAGTGCTATTAACATTCAGCAGAGAGTTTTTCGTAATTAATGTAGGTTCGTCGTGAAACTACCGTGGCAGTAGATAAATTCATATCAAAGTTTCTGTTATGCATTCCTCACTCATTATTCATGCTTATATCATCATTATTTATAATTCATTACCATTCATTATGGCTTTTATAATGTTAGATTTCACTACAGTACGCTATGCAGTAATTTTCAAAGAGATATTAAGTTTGTTATTGTTTTGCTTTACGTGTTTTGTTGAAGCTAAATGTATTTGGATGGCGAATTCCACAAAATATTTGCACGTCAAGGGGGCTGATTTCGCAAAAATAATCTTCGAGTGCATGTGTCTGATTACTTTCGCTTCAAAGTTTATCGAAGAATGTAATTTTCTGGAATTAAGTGGTAACTATACGATTTTTTATATGCCATTTAAGTCGCACTTATATTTATGTGATAGCTGCCAGTATTTACTGATTAGAGACATAGCAACACGAACATACATACACACACACAATAGCAACACGAACATACACACAAACACAAAATCGCACATACATACACACACACACCCACACACACACACACACACACACACACACACACACACACACATATATATATATATATATATATATATGTATGTATGTATGTATGTGAGTATGTATGTATGTATATACCTGTGTATGTGTGTGTGTATGTGTGATGTCTGCATGTGTCGTTTCCTCTGCGCCTGGCTGTAAACCACTCAGTGGGTGGACTTATCGTCCAAAAATCGACATGGCTCGAAAGCTCTTACATAAAGGTAACTAAGGTACACGCGCGCTGCGATGTTGCCAAGCTGATAAAAAGCAAGTCTTTAAAATTGAGCCAGACATCCTTAGCCCCTGATGCACAATGGGGGGGTGCTTGGGGTTGGGGGGAAGGGGAAGGGGGTACTCGCTCGAATTCGGCTTCCCTGACTGGAATTTTATATCGAAGACGATTTGCCTAAGTGAAGTTGCGTCGTCGTGTTGAATGTGAGTACCCGGGAGAGGAGTACGGCGAAGTAGGAAGAGAAAAGGAATTTTGGAGAGAATAAAAACAAAATAGATGGAATGAAAGGAAGCAGGAAAGGAGAGCTGGAAGAATAAGAGGGTCACGAGACGAAGACAAGAAGACCGGCTGGAGAGCGAAGGAGAGTAGAAGAGTCAAAGTAAAGAAGAATAAAAGCAACGGTGAACGGAACAGGATAAAAGATTAACTAGAAAAGAGTAACTAGAAAAAAATTGGATGCAAAACAAGAGGCAGTAAGAGGAAGAAAACAAACAGAAATATATTAAGAGCCTGAAAGAAGTTGAAATGAAGAAAAACTGAGAAAGAAAGAACGGGGGAAAAATAAGACGGAAGGAATGAGTAAGCAAGAGACAAGGAAGAAAAACATTCTTTACCATATCATTCATCTGTTACTGGAATCTGGTTTTGAGTTTCTTGTTTATGTCTTTTATTTACTCTTTTCATCTCGTTCTTTTTTATACCATGAACATCCTAAGTGAACGTAACAATTCTGGATTGTGTATTCCTGCATTTATTAATATCTGGGTGTTTGTTTGCATACATACACTTGCATGAAGTTATGTAAACAAAATGCATCCTTTATGTATATATATATATGTATGTATATATATATATATATATATATATATATATATATATATATATATATATATATATATATATATATATATATATATACATATAAATCCCTATCTGCAACTGCATTAACTTCAACAAGAGGGACATAAACAAAAACGCAACAAAGAAGTCGAGATAACGTTTTTGCAATATTAAGAGATGAAAATGCAGTGGCTGCCAGGGAACGGATTACAAGATTGCAAAGAGATTATCAGATCAATAAAAGCTTTTATTGACCTTAATGAAGTCATGAAGGTCCATTTGGCTGTAGCGAAGGACTTTATCTCTCAGCGAAGTCAAAGCGAGCGATCCCGTCTTATCGCTGTATGACATTCATGAGACGGATAAGGATCTGGGATTATCTTCTCTTGCGTTTTTTTGTGGAGAGAGAGAGAGAGAGAGAGAGAGAGAGAGAGAGAGAGAGAGATAGAGAACAAATTAATTAATAAAATTTTTAAGAGAAGAGAGAGAGAGAGAGAGAGAGAGAGAGAACAAATTAAAGAAGAGATATTTTTTAGAGAGAGAGAGAGAGAGAGAGAGAGAGAGAGAGAGAGAGGAGAACAAATTAATGAATAATATTTTTTTAGAGAGAGAGAGAGAGAGAGAGAGAGAGAACAAATTAATGAATAATATTTTTAAGAGAGAGAGAGAGAGAGAGAGAGAGAGAGAGAGAGAGAGAGAGAGAGACATCAGATGTTATGTAAAGTGTTGAAGAGCCAGAAAAACTCCAAAGCAGTTTTCTTATTTGAAAAAAGAGATATTTTGAACAGCATGCACCATAAAGTGAGAGAGAGAGAGAGAGAGAGAGAGAGAGAGAGAGAGAGAGAGAGAGAGAGAGAGAGAGATTGTGAACTGCATGTACAAGGGAGGGTAAGAGAGAAAGAGAATGAGAAGTATGTCGAATATCTTTGACAGAGAGAGAGAGAGAGAGAGAGAGAGAGAGAGAGAGAGAGAGAGAAAATGTAATGAACTACATTCACAAGAGAGAGAGAGAGAGAGAGAGAGAGAGAGAGAGAGAGAGAGAGAGAGAGAGAGATAACGTGCTGACTTGGATGACCAAGGGGCAAGAAAGCATAGAAAATGTACTAAATAGCTTGCACAAAAGAGAGAGAGAGAGAGAGAGAGAGAGAGAGAGAGAGAGAGAGAGAGAGAGAGACGAGGCATTCCATAAAGGTTTGGCTTTTATCGGACCACGTTTTCCATGTCCTCGTGTTATTCACTTAAACCTGTTTGCGAAACGAAATCGTGATCAAGGCCAGGACTCAGGTCATGAGTTGGTGACCTTCATGGGCATCGCTGACGCCCATCACAAGGTCACTTGAATATGATGGGTATGTTAATCGGTTAAGAATGAGATTTTACCGTTCACGACGGTAGAGCCTCTTAATCCAGACGTTCTCAGTGTTATTGCGCGGCCCAGGCTTGGTGGAGGTATTGGAAGAGAGCGGAGTTGATCCCCAGAGGAAGTGAATGTTTCATATTTCCTTTTTATTCAAATAATATTTATTCTGTATCAATAAAAAGTTTTCTTCGGTTAGAATCAAAATCTATATTCTTCCTGACAGAAATATTTTTCCTGTATCAAAAGGTATAGGTGTCTCTTTGGGATCGAAACCACAGGTAATTCTTGTCTTATGTGTTTTATTTGTAAGACTATTTAATTCTTACAAAAAAATATAATTCAGTATCAGCATCCACTGAAACCCATCCAGAATGAACCATAGTGGAATGCTCCATCATCTTATGGGGATACTCTTCCAAACTAATTGCTACAGCTAGTTGCCTGAAGTGAAACCAAATATATATATATATATATATATATATATATATATATATATATATATATATATATATATTTATTTATATATCATTATCAGAAAGTATAGTCTGAAAATAAATGCTGACGATAACTTCCTTTCTTGCAGACCTAACTATGATTTCGCCTGCTCCCGTCCCGACTAGACCCCAATCAGCTCTAGGTGATGTAAACATTATAAGCAGGCAGTTTCGCCTGAATATAGATGGCCACAGTAACCTTCTTCCTCGGGGATTCGAATCGTCGACCGCTGAAGTAACAGAGATGCCTGCTATGATACCATCCATATTCAATTGCAATATCTGGTTCCTCTCCGTTTATAGCCTTCAGTAGCTGAATGGACCAGTGTTCAACCTTCTTCTGCAGTGGTAGATGGTTTGAACCCAAGAGACGAAGGTGATCAATAACATATTATATATATATATATATATATATATATATATATATATATATATATATATATATATATATATATATATATATATACATACAAATATAAATCCATGAAGATAAAAAGGCCCATGAAAAACTATATATAAACAAGTTGTAACCATATTTTTCGCATGCATATATACATATATACATACTGTACATACATACACACACGCACACACACACACACATATATATGTACTTGCATTATTTACCTATTTAATTCTTCCACGCTTTGTCGTTTCCACACATAGATAATCATTCTGTCCTCTGTAATGAATGATAAGCAGAGACCACCACATTTCCTTACGATTTGCGCACGCTAGTGTTTACGTACACAAGTGGTCTTTCGCTACTCTGTGCCGTATTCCGATTTGATGGGGGTGACTCCAGAAGACTATAACATTGTGGTCTGCAGCAGTTCTTTTGGGCTAAGGTTGTTAGCCCAGTGACCTCCTTTTTGGTGGATGCAGTTCACCACCGTCGACTAATTATCACGTACGCAATTCACTTTCGCTATTCAAGCTTAGACAAGGCAGCGAACGACTGCTATTAATTAATGCAACATGTGAATACCATTTGACATTTTTATTTATCTCGCAATAAATACCATAATTTACGCCGCATGAATGACATGTGTAATGACTGTTTTAATTTATTTTACCGTTCAGTTTTGTAGAGACCAGAATGCCTCAGTTAGTCCAGCTCATTCGAGGACACCTCCCATGAAATAGACACGTTCTGGGTTTCTATAGTCTTTTATTGTCATTGCTCGGATTATTATAAGCCACACTCATTTCATATTTTACATTGTCAAGTCTCGTATCCTTAGAAATCCACGCTGCGTGTGGGGGTTCTAGGTACTCGACCACGAAGCAGTCAAACAAACGAAAATATGGTACCTTGCAAACAACTTCTTCCATTTGAACGCAGCCAATCAGAGACCACCGCTCGTTAATGTAGAAGAAATACACCCACGAAAGAACAGCCCAGCAAAGGCAATCTCCTACATCCTTTTAAAGTTTCCTTCCTCCAATCAAATATTTCCTTTGAACTCTTTTTCGTCCTCCTTTCACCGAGGGAGCCGTCCGAACGGAAGTTTCAAAACCCCGAAATGTCAATCAAACTTTGATCGTTGTCACGTCTCGCTGCTTTTTCGGCCTCGCCTCTCGCCCGGTACATATATAAAACTATAAAACTCCAAATGAATCTTCGAACTTATGTTATTTTCTTTTACTGCTTTCCTTTCTTGTGGTTTGGACTTTAGGTATAGCCTCCTTGGTCGGAGCACGTTCCAGTATGGAAATGTAAGGTCGTTATATATATATATATATATATATATATATATATATATATATATATATATATATATATATATATATATATATATATATATATATATATATATATTATATATATATATATATATATTTATATATATATATATATATATATTATATATATATAATGTATGTATATACACATATATATATAATATATATATGTATATATTTGTATATATATATATATGTGTGTGTGTATGTTGTGTGTCTGTGTGTGTACATATGTATATAAGTATGTGTATACGCAGGTATGTATACGTCCACTGTACACGGAAATGAGCTGATACGTACAAAAGAAGCCAGGAAATTTCCACACCAATATGCCGGTTCATTCGCCTGTAAAGTAGGCTCATGAGCAGTCTGGTGAACCACCCCACTCATACACACGGACCACTCACCTTTATCTCGCCTCCTTTCCCATAAACCTTCCTCTTCGACACAACTCGACAAATTCCGTGAATGAAACCGTCAAAACCTGTCCGGTGTTCCTAACCCTCGTCGCTCTCTCCTTCACAGGTGAAACCAATTGAACTTTCCCAACAGCATTTCCCATCATTCCCTTGGATTTACGGCTAACGAAATGAACATGACGGAAACTCCCTCCAGAAACAAAGAGAGCGTTCTTCCAAAATGGGAAAGAACGCCCTGAAATAACTCGTCTGTCCTCTCCTTAAGTATTATACTTGCGCTTTCAAAACAAACTTCGGGACGAGCACTTTAGGGCGTCCACGACAGATAAAGGCCATATTATGCAATTTCACGTACACACACAAATTCATTCATATATATGTATGTATGTATGTATGTATATATATATATATATATATATGTATGTATATATATATATTATATATATATATATATATATATATATATATATATATATATATATATATATATAGTGTGTGTGTGAGTAAGTACATGTGTGTGTACACTTTGTACGAAATCCAAGGAAGCCACAAAAGTCATGATTCAATGTGTATCCTTGATAAACCTTTTTACGATGCCAAAAAAAAAGAAGAAGAAGAAATGGAATGATCGAACGAAAGGCAAAACAAACAAAAAAGTGCCATTATGCGCCTTCATACCGGGCCGAAGGCGTGCCCTTGCTAAGGCTGCAGTGCGGAATTATATCGTCGCGAAGCGGAGACGAAATCCTGAATATTTTATCAAGAGGAAGAAAGATTTGCCGAAGAGCGATCAAAATTGATTTTCCATCCTCAGGGGTGTTGAATGGTACCCGCCCGTACACGTGGGTGGGCTGCGCCCTTTTAAACTTTTGTTTTTTGACGTATTTTATGCATTACGATTTAGCAGGAATCTAATTTGCGAATAATGTTCGATTCTGGTGGGTGGGGGTGTGTTTGCACTGTTGGTCTCGCCTTTCTCAACGGCGTTTTAGCAAAGGTCTTATTTTCGCTGGATGGTTGGTCAATTTGGTGGTTGCTGAAAATGAATGGAAGAGTTCTTCGCCACCTCTTGCTAAGTGAACTGGATTTGCCCACGTGCTTTTCAACAGAAAACCCGTATAGGTATATTTGTATGAAGTTAGGCCTACACTCTCTCACACCAATTATTTATTCCTTAGACTCACGGGCATTTTGTTTAGCAGAATCCTACTTGGCAAATCGAATGTCCTATACCTTTTCCATAAGAATAAGAACGCGTTCTCATTATGATCAGTGGTAATTGCAATTCAGTGCTCCACGCGGTGAAAGTACGCGGTTATCAAGATTTCAGATGCCATCATATTTATCTGTTTCATGTTGCTCTTACAACCATGTTTTTGCGCAAAAGAATGGGGCACTGTGCACGTACATCAAAAAATAAAGGCATCTGGTCAGGGTTACTGTAGAATTGAGTCTGTCTGGTGCATTTCTGACAGATTCCGCTTCTTGAAAACTTATCCTTACTGTCATTCTGAAACTGGAATGAAGATCCTGGATTATTTTTTTGTGGTCAGCCAGTTTCACAAAGTCGACCGGCTTTTCCGATATATATATATATATATATATATATATATATATATATATATATATATATATATATATATATATATATATATATATATATATATATATTTTAAAATCGAACAATTTAATTTTCGGCAGGAGAAGAAGAGCGTAGGTTAAGAGACAAAATGTTATTAGCTAAGAATTAGATTACCAGAACGTCTGTTAACTTTCATCGATAAACAAATTTTTAACGGATCGTTTTAATTCTAAAATGTCATAGCTGTAGAGAGTGTGGTCTTCCCTCTAGTTCAAATTGTACTTCTCTCAGATTTTACAGTATATGTTAACTAGATTTTATCACTGATGCAAAAGATATATAGAATATATGCTTTTAACTGGTGATAGGTCATGTTGCTCGTTGATGGATCCATAAATTCTCAGTTGAGAAACATAGCAAAACAGGCTTTTATTTTATAAAAGAACTGAAAATATTTCATACAATTCTTACGACAGATATGCAAGGCTTTCCGTTGAATGACCTCACAAAACTGCCTTTCATCATGGTGCGGTTAAATTATATCAATTCCCTGATATTGACAGATAAAAAGAAAAATAGACGGTCCTTCAAGAAATGAGAAAAAAGAAACAGGTCGGTCCCATCGTCATTAGATATTCTCCACGAGGAAAGGAAGAGACTGCAGTATGAATCTTGAGGATGAATCCTATTGACTAAAGTGACAACGGAGTTGCCAGCTAGCTGAGTCACGTGGATTTCCCGTGAATCACAGGCATTGTGGGTTGACAGCATTTGTTTCTGTGAGGTGGTATAAACAAGTTTCTCAAGTCCTGGCATCCATCTGTGGAAGCAAATGGATATATTTTTGAATTAAAAAGAATTGAGCAATAGCAGTTTCATCGCAAATACTGTATAGTAGAGGGAAGCGGAACGAATCGTGAGAGAGATGGAGGATGATAAACAAGACGAATCATAGGTAAACGCAAGAACAAGTGGAACTTCGAGAAACGAATCAAGAATGGGAGAAGGAGAGATTAAGATAGTCATTAATGACAAGGAATACGAATCGTTTTCAAGATGAAATCTATATTTGGAAGAGACTGATGAATAGAGAGAGAGAGAGAGAGAGAGAGAGAGAGAGAGAGAGAGAGAGAGAGATTAAAAACATCTCATCCTCTTCACTGTTACTGCAATAACACTGAAGATATGAAGCGGTTGTGAGTCCCAGCCACGTTCAGTTAACGAGCTCCGAACGCAAACCACATCTTCACAAGGCGGCCTCGTATAGGCTCATAGCTCTAAAACTGCCTGCCTCTAATAAGAACGGTTTAATCGACTTCAAGAATTCACAGCTGCTCCAACCCGAAAGCAGGCGAGTGCCATTAAACGTCGGGCTAGAACAAGAATGATGATTTATGCATCGTCGATCCCTTATCGCCGAATAAATCCCGTTTGCACTTGAAAGCAAACACTTCTGAAAGGCGGATTCATTCGAGCTCATCTCCCGGCATCTTATTCTTAGGCTTCTTGCCGACAAATTTGTACCAAGGGCCCAATCATATTTTCAGTGCTGACAGACATGTTTAAGTCGCGTAAGTTGGTGTTTGTAAGATACCGTTTTTTTTTTTTTTACAAAAACTCGTGACTTTCATTTTACGGCAAGAGATACAAAATGTTTGAGTAAAGGCGCCCAGGAAGATTCACTCGAGTGACGCGTCCTTACCTCTCGATTTCTTGATGCCGTCAAACAGCAGGGATCCAAGTGAGGTATACCGGTAATAGGAAGGGAACATAATTTCCTATTATCATTGTATTGCTTTATCTCTTTCGGCGTTTATGAAGGCGCTTTGTAAGGAGTGTAATACTGCCCATCTCCTGTTAACAGCTCAGACCAAATTCCTAAGGCAGGCCTGAGCAGTAATTTTGGACACTGAATCTTAAGATATAGTTTTCTAGACTCACGTCCCCACAAACGATTAGTGGGACTTTTTGCGCAAAAGGAGCCTGACTCTAGTTTCATTTTCTTTTTTTTTACTTCTTTCGTTTACGAAGCAGAAGAGCAGTATGAGAGTTTGACCAAACAAGAACTGAAAACTTTAATCTGGAAGATTTAGAAGCGGAAAAAATTAATGAGAAGGTATTTCCAGCGGTTGCTGGATGAGGTCTACGTGGCATCAATGTGGTCCGACAATCATTCTCTTATCCCTTACAAGATTGAATATTATGATAATCATGAAAAAGACTGAGATTTCAAATATATCAGAAAGTACTCACTATATGGTTCCTAAGATTGCCGAAAAATTCAGAAAAAACTTTGTTTGCTTTTAATTGTTGCGAGTTAGGCGCTCTAATGCCAGAACCTACAGTAGTTAGGAGTTTTGAACAGCTCTTAATACAGGGAATTAACGATGCACAAAAGGGCTCCCGTATCATGAGAGATGGTTCAGAACGCGAAGAACGAGAAAGCAAAAGCCCTTTAGTCCTTATGGTACCTGAGTAAATGAATAGGAAACGAACTAATGAATGAATGAATGAATGAATGGACAAGTAGAAAAAGAAAGAAACCAATAAAGGTAAAACATAAATATATATATATATATATATATATATATATATATATATATATATATATATATACAAATTCTGAGTTAAACCGAAGAACTACAAAAAATAAAATTTGAGGTACATCGGCGAGAATGATAAACGCACCGGTTACTGCTCCTGCGCAGAAAATGTTTTTATTTTTTTGTTTTGTTTTTATTTTCATCCTTTAATCACGTCGATCAAAACCTAATTAAAAATGGAAATCAAACTTGACGAGTTTTTACGCCGGGGAAAAAAAGAGAGAGGCTATTTCCGCCGGACTGGACCCATGCAAGCCTTCCCCCTCCCCAACCAACCGCTGCCCAAAAAGGCAGAGAAATCGGGTTCCAGCCAAACGTCTGAGGGAAGATAGCGACCGCCTCATAAATATCCTCTTCTCCTGAATTTTGTATAATCAGGGAACGTTTTTCGCTGGAGACGTGTGCAGTGGGGATCGGTGCTAAAGAAAGTGGACGTCGGAAACTCGAGGGTCATCGCATTTGAGTAGTTCTTGTTATCCTGTGCTTCCGGAATGTTGAATTCACTGTCTTCCGCTGCGTTTGTCATTCGTTTTGCCTGGCTTTTGAATGAGACACGTTGGTCTTTGCTTCTGGAATGTTGAATTCTCTGTCTTCCTCTGCGTTTGTCATTCGTTTTGCCCGGTTTTTTAATGAGACACGTTGGTCGTCAACGTGTGTCACTTGGACAGCCTTCATCAAACAAGCTCCGAACATTGGGTCATGCAAAAACAGTAGCGACATTCATGTCACAGCCTTAACCTGACCAGACCAGACCGCTCACGTCGCCCTCGCGTATAAAAAGGGCATCAACAACGCATTCATGAACAGTATCACCTTAATCAAAAGGTAAACAGCATCAGGAAAACAAAAAAGAACAGCGCATGAGAGCATTATTTAAACAAAACAGCCCAAACCGTTGTACACCGCCACGGCAATCATTAATACCAACATCACGCATACAAAAAAAGTTTAAATCCATTTCCACCACTGCCGCCCTGCAAGGAACATGGGGAATTCCATTTCACCATCATCTGGTTACTGTTCTGCAAATGCTACTGCTATACGAAGAATCATGGAAGAACAAGAATTGTGTATCACGTCACCATTATCACGACGAAAACAAAAACGACAGCAAGATGGAGCCTGAGTTGCCGTGCCGTGGAGAACACGTTAGCAATTCAAAACAGCCGAGGATCTTCTTTCGTACCCGAAAAATCTCTCGGAGGTTTTAAAAAACATAACCTCGCCTGGTTTTTCCCCCAGGGCCAGCTATTTCCTGTCCCATAAAAGTCTAATATATTCGTCACTCGGCGTCTGCGCAGTGATGCCACGTCAATAAATAAAATTACCACCTCTGCTAAATGTAGCTGTCTTGGATTAAAAAAAAAAATATATATATATTTACCAAAGAAAAAATGCTTAAGAAGCCATGAGGTTTGAAGAATAAACAAACTTTTTCAAGCTGTTTTGTATCACTTTCTTTGGGGATGTATCTGACGTTGCAACTTTCGTATGAATGATCAAGCTTCTCTCCACATTGTTATCGAGCTTATTTGAATATACGAGCATACTGTTCTGCGGAACCTTGCTCAAATAATGTTCATGGGTTGTTCCGCGTGAATATACGCAGCAATGACAGTTCGTGGCTCATTTTTTAACAGCAAATCAGTCCACCCAGCATCTGCTGAAGTCAAGAAAAGGGCGTACCGTAGGGCTTGGGGCTAGCAGCCTCACTCCTGAGGACTTGCTGAGGAAACTGGAAGGTTGAGCACTTCTGGGTAATTCTCTCCCAAGTGGAAAGAGGGGTAAGATAATAATAATAATAATAATAATAATAATAATAATAATAATAATAATAATAATAATAATAATAATAACTGATTTGTGACAATGAAGATAGCTGTTTATATTTTATACAGCATTTACCAATTATGTGATCGTGAAAAGGCCCCTAAGGGCGTGGCTGCTCAAATAAAGCACTGTCATTGCAGGAGAAGTCTGCATGAACGGATCTCTCCTCTCGACAGGTGACAGAGAATTCAGGAATTGCATAAGAACGTAGTTTTATTTTCTTTCATTTCCTTAACTTCTCGACTTTTGCGTTATCTTAAATCTCAGCGATAGCGTCATTTTATACATTCAGATAATCCACATGGAACTGTTTAAATGAAATGTTTGGAAAAACGTGTGGAGTGTACTGTAATTATCTTCTCATCTGCCTCTTCTTCCATTGTTGGGATAAAACTTGACCCCCAACTCACCCCATGAATACCTGTACTTGTTTTTGAGAATCACCGCCTCTTTTCACTGTAACGGCGTCTCTCGGAAAATATACAGTTATTTGTTCTGTAACGTTTGTGTATGTACACGTTACAAAACAAATAAACAACGTTATGTACGTATCTGTGTGAATGTACCTTTTGTTATACATTTTCCAAACTCCCTAAAAGTTATTGCACTTGGTTTGAAAAAGATTCTGTTAACATCTTCAGTTGGTTTGTTTCATCATTTTCAATTCCTTTCCTACTCCTTAACTCTCCAAGCGCGCTTTCGAGCACAAAAGATCCAGAAACAGCGCGCTACCAGTCCGCCAAAAACGACAAGAATGTCTTCCGCCACCTGCATTTAATTAAGAATTCCTCCTAAACAAGATGCGGCTCCACGGGGAGCCCGCGATCTTCTGTCTCCAGAGTCCAGCACAGATCAACGGACGAGGATAAGCCGCAGTTCAGATAACAATAAAAGCACAGCGAATCAGGGCACGGAAGGTGAATGAACCAGTAAAAAAGTGGGTACGGCACAGATGGTCAGGTGACTTTATAACTGAGAAGTGTTTTACGTCGAAAGGTCATTGTCCGTCTCTAATGCTTTGAGATAATCGTGACTCAAGATGGCCAAGCTTGGGTTAGGCAAGTTCTTAAACAATCGTGGGAGAAAGGCATTGTTGGGAGGTTCAAGAAGTACTCAGCTTTGAACAACGGCTTCTCTCTGTTCACTGGCCGATTGGTTTGCTCAAAGAATCAAAATAGAAAAATCCAAGTTAAGGTGATAGGCACTTTCTCAAAGCACCACAGTTTTGGGTAAGAGATTCGAACTGTCTTGAAAGCGCAATGCCGGAAAGTACCCTTCAGAATTAAAAAGTTTATGTACAGAATTACAAGAAAAAACCCAGGATCTCTGCAAACAAAGGCATGTTAAACAGCGTTTTCTAATTAGATTTATATTTTCAAGAAGTTTCGTCTACTTCTGTTAGCAGAAGAGAACTTATTTCTGATTTTGAAACCACAATTATTTTTTTAACGTTTTGTTCAAACGTCACGGCACTTGATGGCTGGTAATGTCATTCCACCAACTAACCATTGATTTTGAAACTCTTCTTTCCTTAGCATCAAATGAAAACTGCTGGCTGTTTTCTAAGGTTCAGTCGCTGAATAGTCCTGTAATTTCACCTCAGATTTAAAGTAAAAGTGTAAATATATTGGGTGAATGTTTACCTGAAACTCCAGGTAAAACTTGCTTTTTTTAAAAATTTTTTTGATCCAGATAGTTTAAAACCATAATCAAGTTTCCGTTGCCGATGACCAAAGTCGTTGCTATTCTTGGCCAAATAATCGGTTCAGTCAGCAATGTTGATGAATTCACCACGAGAGCGTGTTATTTGTTAATTACAGCTTGAGGAGGGCTGTTACATAAAACGCCGCAAACTTGATTACAGGTAAGCCATTATAACATAATTTGGAAAGAATCCCCTGAATCAGAAATATTTCTTGTCTCGACTATTATTATTATTATTATTATTATTATTATTATTATTATTATTATTATTATTATTATTATTATTATTCAATAAGTGCGGCCTATCACATGGAACAATCCATAAAGGCCTTGAGCTAACTAATTAACGTACCAGAATGCACTTATTTGTCAAAGGAGAAAAACATTCAAAGGATATATATATATATATATACATACATACATACATACATACATACATATATATATATATATATATATATATATATATATATATATATATATACACGACAACTTATTAAAACGTCTATATGTACAAATTATTCAGAAATTTAGTTCCTTACCTTGAACAAATATCGAGAGTGTAAATAAAGGATAACGTACCGTAAGATTTCTCTCTCTCTCTCTCTCTCTCTATTGTATCATAACTTTTTTGTATCACATTACTTCGATTCTTTGTACTTAAGCCTCCTTCCTTGCTTTATTCCTTCTCGTATTAACGATTTGGATGATGCCGATAATCTAATAGCACATATGAACCACTGGCCGCGGTAGAAGACTACAGAATGGCTGATACTGCTAATGTTACCAAGGAGATCCTACGATGAGTCTGATAACTTTCAGTATCTGTTGTCAATACTGAAGGTACTGATGATCTATAGTACATCTGCTCATGCTGAAATACCCCCAAGTAAAGTATAAAACCTTGTCTCCTAAAATCGTGCAGGACTGAATACTGGGATGTACGTAAAAATCAGCTGCGGTCTTCAATCACTCCATTCAGACGGCGCGAACGTGAAACGCAATTTCTTATCCAGATGGAGATTTGAGACTGATTTCAGATCTTTCAGTTTTCCGCAGACGTCTCTCTCTCTCTCTCTCTCTCTCTCTCTCTCTCTCTCTCTACTGCTGAAATAACTCTTTTGCTTGCATTTGCTTAATTAAACGATGTTCCGGCTTTTCTTTCTGTTAACTGTTCAGTTTAAACAACTGTAATTTATCTCTTATAGTCTACCAGCTGCCATGTTTCTTCAGTGAAGACCAGCCGTCATTATACAGCGTGATGAAGTGTGACCGTTTCTTTCTCTCTAATTCTATTTTGGTTTTCTCTCATTGCTTTTGTTTTCCCTGAATAGTAATCTCCCGTCCATCAACAGACTGATTTCTCTCTTGTTTGGGTTCAACACTTTTTTCTTACCACATTCAATTTTAGTTTTTCTCTGGTCTAGGCTAGACAAGGGAGTAGGGTTGCCAGTCCTATCAAACTCTGTTTTAGAAGAAGTACTCTCTCTCTCTCTCTCTCTCTCTCTCTCTCTATTGGCTCTCAGGTCTCAGTGCAACCCATTGCCACCACCAGCACATTACTCCTCGTCACTGTATTCTGCGCCGTTTCAGGTCAGCGTTCTTGTCGTTCTCCAGCTAGTATCAGACTCCTCCAAGTCACTGTATTAGACCAGTGTTCTCCAGCCTAGCATTAGATTCCTCCAAGTCACTGTATTAGACCAGTGTTCTTGTCGTTCTCCAGCCATAGCATTAGACTCCTCCAAGTCACTGTATTAGACCAGTGTTGTTGTCGTTCTCCAGCCATAGCATTAGACTCCTCCAAGTCACTGTATTAGACCAGTGTTCTTGTCGTTCTCCAGCTAGCATCAGACTCCTCCAAGTCACTGTATTAGACCAGTGTTGTTGTCGTTCTCCAGCCATAGCATTAGACTCCTCCAAGTCACTGTATTAGACCAGTGTTCTTGTCGTTCTCCAGCTAGCATCAGACTCCTCCAAGTCACTGTACTAGACCAGTGTTCTTGTCGTTCTCCAGTCATAGCATTAGACTCCTCCAAGTCACTGTACTTTTTTCCAGTTTATTCAAGTTGATAAGTGGTTTATTTCACGGTGATATTGAAAATGATAAAAAAAGCAACAACACAATGACAGACAGAGGGCTGAAGGGAAGAAGGAGAAGACGCATCTGCCAAATAGGATTCCCATATGGTCGCAGCCAAAGATGAGACACATCCTGCGATATATGGGATGAAGAATAGGTTAGGAAGTTGTTTGTTAGAGAGGGCGAGGCAGCGCTACAATGGCTGCATTAAGGTCTGAGGCGCTCTTTTCTTCCTGTTCCCCGGAGATGCTTCTGCGTCTTCTTCAGAATGTCAAAGGACGCTTGCCTGGTTCTTAGCTATATATATATATATATATATATATATATATATATATATATATATATATATATATATATATATATATATATATATATATATATGCAATCATAACCGTTTTTAAACCTATACATTTTTTCACCTACAGCGAAGGTGACTACAAAAAATATTGGCGTTCCAATTCTCAGCCAGTACTTTGGGATGAGGCTGCGAGCGCTAAGCCTTTCTGTTCATTGGTTATGACTCATCACAGTCACATCACAATCAGATGCATACATTTAATGGACGTGATCGAATGGAAATCGAATTTGGGTTCCCCACTGTTGAGGTTGCCCAGCCAGCACTTAAAATGCGGGTGTTGCTGACCGCAGTCGTTACTCCGCTAGATAACAAACGAATTAATCAGTCCGTTTAGCAAGAGAAAATTACACAGAGTAATTATTCCCTCGGTGTTTGAAGAAAACGACCTTGGCGAGTGGCTTCATTGAACTCAGCGATGACCTCAGATTAACATGACTCGCAGAATAATGCAAGACTGGGCCAGTGTTTGCTTTTACCCATGAACGGCCGGTGTAGCCGAATGTTTTGACGGTCTACCGTTCTTCAAGGCACAAAGCAGACTGTTTTGACAGTCTGATAGTTCTCCAAAAGAAACACCCTTTCTATTCTAGCCAGCGCATGGCGCTTTCAAACGAAATCTGGAGGGCGCATTGTTACCGAGGGATTTTCGTTTGCGGAATCTTCTGATGCATTGTTGCCAGGTAATCCGAGGATCGTATTCGCGTGAGTTGTTGCCAAGTCATGCAGAGATGAATGATATGATAGTGAATGTAAGTTTCATCACGTTTGTCGCAGAGCATTTTACGACAAGTAATGCTATGCAGTGTAGGATATGACGTTTTTATATGTATTTTAATGCAGGCTTCCTACCAAGCAAGAGTCAGCTTAATTTAACAGATAAAGAGTTCATTGCTTCTTGAGTCAGTTATTAGTGTATCATGATATTTCTTTCTTCAAGTTTTCAATCAAGTAAAGATGTGCAGTTGAGAATAAAAGTCCTTGGCAATTGTAAGTGAAGAAGTCTGTGGCTTGAGATGACGGAGGCATTGTATATATATATATATATATATATATATATATATATATATATATATATATATATATATATATATATATATATATATATATATATATATATACATATACTGTATATACACTTTCAGGGCACAGTTTTTCTCTCAGACAAGTTTTCATTGAAAGCGATTGCTTATGTGGCATCAATGAGTTTTTTGCCGGAATCTTCATATCGTCGGAGGTTTTTCTGATTCTCAGGCGTCAGTCTTCGGTGAGGAACACACAAACTTCTTTGTTCCATTTATCGTTTTCCGTCACGACAGCTGTTTCTTCACTCTGTGGCATTTTCAAGTGACCACTGGTTGACAATTTGAAGCTTTGGCCATTTCAGTTTCTTCCTCTCTATTGTCAATCTTTCACAATCACAGTAAGTCCTTGATTCTCTTTCCCTGCTGAGAGAGAGAGAGAGGCGAGTCGCTGACTAGCAGCGTCAATATGCAGCAAATGTTCCTCGTTGTCGAAGTTCTCAGTTCCAGAGGTCCTGTGGAACAGTCTTCCTGGAGGTGTTCAGTTGGAACTTGAAAATTTCAAGTAAGATGCAATGAATGGCTGCCCTGAAACACGTCTCCGTGTAATTTGGTAATTTACTTACATCTTTATCTATTTATCTATTAATTTATTCATTCATTTTTTTCTTTTCTAATAATTGATCTCTTCTTCTTGCATTTCCAGTTAACTTCTGTTCCATATGAATAGGGTTCATCTTCTGAATAATAATAATAATAATAATAATAATAATAATAATAATAATAATAATAATAATAATAATAATTAAAAAATACTCACAGTAGCACCATATATTACATTTTCCTCAGTTCTCATTAAACTCATGTTTTTAAAAATATCATGAAAATGAAACATTTGAGCTTCGTGTTATCTCTTAGATTCTCAATGAACATATTCACATCTTCTGAGGTATGGGTAGGAATGCAGTGACCCTGTAATATTAATAAAAATTGTTCAGGAACCTTCCTTTTCACGCAACTCAGCTGTTCAGTCACAATTATCCTAGAAGTGTCTTCTTTTACTCTCTTTCTCGAGTCCAAATCAGTCAGTTTGAGTCCTAGCCATATTCTGCTTCAATTTCGCAGGATAGATAACATAAAAAAATTATATTACCATTTGTGCAAGTGCGTGCATGTGTGTATGTGTGCGCGTGTGAGAGAGAGAGAGAGAGAGAGAGAGAGAGAGAGAGAGAGAGAGAGAGAGAAAAAAAAGTTTCGCTCACCAAAAAAACATTCCTTCCACGACTGTTTGCAACAGATGACCATGAACACGTGCAACTCCTAAGTAGATCAACCTGTTGCCACGGAAGTTACTAAGCACCAAGGTCTCCAGCCTTAACCTATCCCAACCTACACACAACCAAACAAACAATTCGGCTCACCAACACCCACAGCCACATACTAGCATGCAGCAGGGAGATCGTCTAGGGGTAACGTCCATGCACTGGTTCATGATAACGTGTTCACGTTCGCTCCTGAATACCAAAACGAACGCAGGCACCGAGTTTTCACACGCTGGTCCTTGAATTAACCATCGCGGCCGACCCAAAAAAGGAAAACAATGGAATATAATAATTAGGAGAATGTAAGCGTGCCATGAGTGGGGTATTCTGCCTCACATAATTAAATGTATATGATTAATATTTGTTCGTCATTATTCATGCACTGACACAAACGCAAAAATGCAGATGTAGTTAGGGCTTCACGGAGGATTCTGGTTCCTTTTCGGATTTTTATCATTATAATCATTCACTTGTTTTCTTGATTTTATTTTTTTTTGATAGTTTGAAGCCAAATTTCCCTATAGGGGTATTGTCATTTTTCTGCTGAGTGGCCGGATAAATTTTGGAGGTTCTTATGGCCCACTTCTACCTGATTTCCTGAAGGTTGGGAGGAGCAGATTTCTCTTTCCTGGAGTCTACATGAGAATGAGGAGGCTATTATCTGAAGCGATAATTACGATTTTTGTGTTGCATATGATTTGATTCCAGTTTGGTCCTTTTTAATGATGATTGATCAAAGGATTGAAAATAGCTTCTTGTTCAAGGTAGCGTGGACTCTCCTATGTATGAAAGGGACAAGTTTTGTTTAGTACAGAAAAAAAAAAAAAAAAAAAAATATATATATATATATATATATATATATATATATATATATATATATATATATATATATATATACTTCTGATTCACACTGGCTGAATTGCTAACGCCCTGGAGTCATACTTGAAAGTCTGGGGTTCGGTCCCGATGTGAGTCAGAAATTTATTTCTGTGAAACACGTTACCATGTGTTCATTCCCTTCATATCTCACGGTGAAGGGATAAGTCAGGAAGTAGGAGTTTGTGCTCTCAATTGTACCTGACGTTAAGTTGAGTATACCTTAGTTTTACCAGACCACTGAGCTGATTAACAGCTCCCCTAGGGCTGGCCCGAAGGATTAGACTTATTTAACGTGGCTAAGAACCCATTAGTTACTTAGCAACGGGACCTACAGCTTATTGTGGAATCCGAACCACACTATAGCGAGAAATGAATT
This sequence comes from Macrobrachium rosenbergii, assembly GCF_040412425.1. Classification (NCBI taxonomy): domain Eukaryota; kingdom Metazoa; phylum Arthropoda; class Malacostraca; order Decapoda; family Palaemonidae; genus Macrobrachium; species Macrobrachium rosenbergii. Next base: position 347,892 of record NC_089784.1, on the reverse strand, counting down.
TCTATCACCAGAAATAAATTCCTCTAACTCTTCATTAGCCGGCCGGAGAGTCGAACCCGGGTCCTGACGTTGTGTATTGTAGGCCCCTAGCTGCACAAACTCTTTTATAGCCTTTTACTTTACCTCCCTTCCCGCCTCCTTTCTTCTTTGTTGTCCAGCCTCTCTAACTATTACTCGTTAGTAAAGTTGTGGGATCTTCCCCGAGTTCCACCTGAATATTCTTGCGATTCATGTCAATTTCCCTTCTTCTCAATCTTAAGCGAGCTGAATGACCGAAAGCGTCCATGCAGTGCTTGGCTTCACAGCCTAAAATTTCTTTCTTATTTTCTTTGAATCGTCAGCTGAAAACCCTTGTGGTGAAAGTTGATAGACTCTACAGTAAGCCCAAGAACGCTCCGAAGGAAAACCAGCCTGCGACTTCTAGGAAATAGTTAAGTATATCTTAGTTTAACCAGACCACTGAGCTGATTAACAGCTCTCCTAGGGCTGGATAAAGTAGATGATTACGAGGGAAAAGAAAATAAAATCATAAATTCATAAAACCAAACGACCTTGATGAAATCAATGGTTGTGTGATATCACACACCTTGCCACATCAATTCTTTTTTTATCACCCGAGATTCTAATATTATAAAAGGGAATTGGAGAAAGAAGCGATTGCTTCGATGTGGCAGACGCTTTGAACATTCTTAAGCCTTATCTGTTTGGGACGGATAAGTTCAATTTGTTTGCCACCTTAAGAAAACAACACGCGCTAAGTAAGGCGTATTTATATATTAGAAATGATTTACAATTTGTTTTCCTAACAAAAATATTCGGCCTCGACAATTTTGTGGCTGTGATAAATTCTCCGTCGGAATGCATAAATTTTCTTGTACACAAATTTTTTTTTTTCTCTTTTTTAACATATGGGTCTTGTAACCTTTGGGGTTGTCTGTAGAACACAATAATACTAATATATACATATATGTATACATATATACATATATATTTATTTATATATATATGTATATATATATATATATAATAAAACCTTTAGATGTATTGTGTATCTCTGGCAATAATCCATTGACGATGAGACAATTAGATAACACGAAAAACCTACCAGATAAAATGCCCCCCTTTACGGACGTTCATTCCCACTGTAAATTTATATTTGTGAAGAAAAGCATCATTTGCATACATCCGCCCTGAGGACACTTCTTCCAATTAGTTAAATGTTTTTATCGACTTATCGGTGGCATGATGCTAAAAGGAACACCTGTTTAATGGTGCGAGCATATAATGCGAATTTGGCCAACAGTGTATGAAGAGGGATTGTATGCTTGCACTGTACACTGTATACCAAAAGACTCTTTCTAATATATACATATTTTCCTTGACTACAACCTCATCAGTTGCCCAACGACCGAGTGATGAATACATTTTTCAATGAGTGGGTTAACACACTCACGTATATATATATATATATATATATATATATATATATATATATATATATATATATATATATATATATATATATATATATATATATATATATATATATATATATGTGTGTGTGTGTGTGTGTGTGTGTTTGTGCGTGTGTAAAAGAGGTTGGTATAATGCAACATCAAAAATGCTTGCATATCTGCCTATGCAATGAAACAATTGCTTTAGCGTTTAGTGGTTACGGTAACAGGTAAACTCTATGCGATTGCCAAGCTTATGCCCAAAACTGCCCTCACTGCAGGTAAGTCTGGTAGGCTACGCACGTACCCACAAAATCAGGATCACAAGCGTCTAATGCCCTTGGGATGGCTATACATGAACAAATAAATAAGCTCACATTCTATATGGGTTCCTGCCTCTGACAGACGGAAATATCCAGATTATGAATCTATTCATTTGTCTGTTTCGATGATAAACAGAAATGAACAGACAGTCTAATTTCAGAATGGAGGGGGAATTCTGTCTTTCAATTTTCTCTTGTGGTATTTGTTAAAAGCTTCGTCGGTGAATGATTGCCAAAGGCATATGGTACACCTGATGGCTGTTAATAGGAAGATTAACCGCCTGTGAATAGGCTGCCACTTATGAATAGTAAGTCGTTAGGGATATGGTGTTTGGGCTTGCAGAAATCCAGAGAGGTGGGCGGAAGGGTTAGATGATAACAGCTCAGCCGAGATGGGTGGCAGGGCGTGTGCATTAAGGCAGTCGGGGAATATAGTTGCTGAAAGTTATACCACTAACTCAAGAAAAGGTTATGAGTTGTGCCAGATATTGTATGAATCCTCTGATGTCATTATTATCACCAAAATGTGCAGGAATTCTTGGAAACAAGTCATAAAGGGAACGAACTTGCTAAGCGAGCTTTCATCAAGCAACTTGATTATTAATCAGGCGTCACACATTCATATAGACTGTTTGTATATAGTTCTTACTAAACCGACCTCTACTGATGGATGAATGTAGGATGACCATCGACGTTCAAAAAGTGATTAATTTAATTTTATATACAAATAAAAGAAACATTGGCTGGAAGAGTTCATTGGTGAGACGTGTTTGAGTCTTTCTGTGAAATTACAGCGGGCAGAGCAGAGAGAGAGAGAGAGAGAGAGAGAGAGAGAGAGAGAGAGAGAGAGAGAAAGTAATATAACCATTTATGTTGAAGAATTCTGCAAACAATTACGAACGACGAACTGCGAACTGTTCATGTAAGATGCAGTCTAATGCCTTCTGCGAACGCTTGACTGTCCTTTGGATACTTTGTTTGATGAAACAAGCACTTTTATATTTTCCAAACATGATTCAAAAAAAAAAAAAAAAGATTGTAAAAGAAGACCGAGATAGTTTAGCCGTTAAATTGCCGGCTCTCCTGAAAAAAATCGGACGAAAGGATACCACTAAGAAGTTGGGAATTTGGTCTGAAAGTCATCCGCTCGGTTTGCGATTGGCAGTAAACTGTGAAACGGCCATACCTGAATTCTTAATTAGCTAATCAACTGACGTGGATCGGGGTTACGACGGCAAAACTGCTTTTTCCACTCCCTTTGAAGATCAGCAGGTCTTCTCCACTGAAGCGAGAGAAAATAAGAGAACGAAATAAAGGAAGAGATATGTGTCCATATAATTCATCGCGTTGGTCAGTTTGCTGAGAAGAGGATTTGCCAGACTTATGCAATCAGGTGGACTGGGGCAAGACACTCGGAAGAATCTGATTTATTTTTTCCCGGGTTTCCTGGAAATGTAAAGGTATGGTTTGGTTGTATTGTTTTCGAAGACTCTTCATAGATTTCTTGTGAACTTTCATTTTATGTCGAAGCGTCAAAAAGTTTGATGGTTATGTATATTTTACGATATATCAAGTCGATAAAAAACAAAAAAGAAATTGAGTGGTCTCTACTTATATTATTATTACCAAGCTGACACTGCCTGCAACTGTTACAAGCAATTACGTTATATGTGAATCCCGAGCAAAACTCATTTATGAACCGTGTATTGTTTGCTTTTGGTATTTTCTAAACGCTCTCACTCTCTCTTCTTGAAGAAGAAGAAGCGTGGTATGGGTTTCATGATAAAATCTTGAAGTTCTGACAAGTGGACCCCTCCTTTGTAAATGGGAGAATGTGACGCTTTTCTGTATCAAGCAGTCACTAACTTCAGTTTTATTTTGTGAGATAAAAACGTTTTCGCAAATTCTGACCTATAGAAAAGTGTGTGCAAAGGGTACATACCACTGTTCTAGCTAGTATGATGCTTTTAAGGTAAACATGGTCTGTTTACGCAGCAAATGTGCCCTGAATTGTACACGAGGAGCTGTCAGTGTGAAGTATGCCGAGGTTCTTTAATATGACAACAATGGATGAATACTCAGTGCTTTAGTTCGTCTATTTTAAGAATCTTTTGTGCATTTTAGCACCTCTTTCGCCATTTAAGCCGAGTATTAGGATATATAGTGAATATCTGCTCTTCATCGAACACAGTATCTTTTGCATTTTTACACCAACGTTTCGATTTGACCCGTTTTCTCTAGAACATTAAAATGCAAAAGTAAGAATTATCGACTGGAATTTGAATAAAAAATACCTCTTCAAGAAATCCACGGAGCACTGATTTCTGGAACTAGTGGAGAATTTTCTAGGAAGATTTACACAATTAATACTAGAATTTGTTTATTATAGGTAGCTAGCGGCACTCAAAACGTCCCCTCCTTTCATTTATGATTTGCTCAATGGACTGGGACGACAGTGCCGCTATTTGCATATGCTGGGACCTAGCAGGTGCCACATGTAGCTGCCTTATTCCATGCGGGAACCATCTAATCGGTGTTCCCAAACCTTGGGTGTATATAAGTCACATTATTGGGCACGGACCGTCAAAATCCCATTGTTGAACTCTTGACTTGAGCAGTGAATTCAGTGAATCAGGTATGTGGTAGCTGGGTGACTGGTGGACTGCAGCTGACTGACTGGCTGACTGGCACAGGACTGGCATTCTCATCCTGAAATACTTGCTGAAAAACCAGGATTAATGCTACTTCTTGATAGCTGTTGATATCTCTGTTGGTTGATCAGAGTACGCAGGCTCCACATCAGGTCTCTTAACCCTTCTTCACTTACGGGCTACCAGTAAGCAAAGGTCTGAGGTAACATAATTGGCTTAATCTAAACAAACCAGCCAGCCACCGCTGTTAAATTAGAAAGAAACACAGAAGCACTTTCATTTCTGGTTAGGAGAACGGATGTGACAGGGGATGACATTTTCGTAAGTGGATGAGGAAATTCGACTCGTTTGTAACAGCCGCTTGTTGTATGGTCTCGAAACAACAGATCTCCCTCATCAAAGCTGGAAGTGGTCAGAGTCCTCTGAATCTTAACTAACCCGCATTCCAGACGATACAAAATTAACGACAAACCATTCCGTTCAATGGGTTAATTAGAGCCATAGGTTATTTGATGTCATCAGAACCAATCGCTGAGAAGGGCTTCAGGTCTCACGTCTTTTGCCGCTAGCTCGTTATAGCCAGAATGTACGTCACACTGCATGTAAAAAAAATGAAAAATAAACATAGTTTCGGGCCACTGTGCCAAGGACCCTACGTCACCAGAGGTATTCTCATTTAGGTTTCGTGGTATTCTGGGACCTTGGTAGCGTAGCAACGACCGACAAAAAGTTCTTTGTTTGGCCACGGTTCGTGGATAACGTTTTTGACAATAAATGTCACAGTTGTGAAGCGAGTTAATATACAGTGGCTGTTGCTTTACCGGTGGCAAGCTGCTAGAATAGCTTGCATATCTTTGATGGCAGAGAATTAAAAAAAAAAAAAACTCGATTATTTCGCTAGAATCTCATTATGCACAAAATAAACGATGGAAAATACCGAAAATAAAATATCTTAGTAAAGAAATTACGGCCATTTATATCTTTGCCGTCATAATGAATATGTTTATGGTTTCACTGATGAATAATAAGAAAAAGTTAGTTGAAAAACAGCTGATAGAATCCCGAGACAATAATAACCCCTTGTTTATAATATGGTCCACCATATTTATGAAAGTATTGGTTCTCGATGGGGTCACAACAGACAGAAAATCCTAATCAGAAAGTAGAGAAGAGAAGAACACGTACTGTCGTTGCGCAAATCTCGAAAAACAGGGTTTACAAGACAAAGAGCTACTTCACAACAGCCTTTAAAGAGGCCAACTATTGCTGAAACTCGTATCAGACCCGAGGGATCTGATGTGAATGGACGTGTCACAAAGAAATCCGAGAGTTAAACATCTGGACTTCTGTCTTGCCTTTGACAAGACGTGAAAAAATCGTCAGATACGAACATCTATATTGTCCCGACTGCAAAACGGGTAAAGTATGTTCAAGATATTCTTTGCTCGTCAAAAGCAAGACGGAAATCCAGATGTTGAATTAAAACCGGAAATTATAGTGACATTTTATTTGCTTGTGGTTTCAGCTGTTCATTAGTCTCTCTCAGTTTCAAAACGTGAGAAGAAAAGAAAATACTTTGCAATGGATATTTTGCTTAGACAAGTGTCCAAGGAGGAAGGTCCTCTATATATGCAAATATGAATATGCGTATATTTATACATATGTATATAAATATGACTATACATAAATATATATATGCATATATATCTTATATACATACACACACACACACACACACATATATATATATATATATATATATATATATATATATATATATATATATATATATATATATATATATATATATATATATACTTATCATCTTACGTCATTAACTTTTCAGATACGCTCCATATTTGAAAGCCTAATACCTTAATAAGAGATACATGAAGAGAGAGAGAGAGAGAGAGAGAGAGAGAGAGAGAGAGAGAGAGAGAGAGAGAGAGAGAGAGAGAGTTGTATAAGAAAAAGATTGAATCAAAACCTACGTTATCAAATTACGGCATGACGCTGGAAAAACTTTTGTTGAAACCTTATTAAACTGCTGATGGTGTTAAATGTAGACATATATAAACCCACGACGATCGACTTGCTATTAAGTAAACAAATTTTTACTTAGTTCAACAAAAAGTGCAAGAGGATATTTTTTTTCTAGCGTAGGATATTCAGCCTCGCTCGGAAATCGAATCCGGGGCCTTATGCCGTTGTGGCAGCCGTCCTATCCTCTGCACCACTTTGTATATCTCTTCTCTAATTTTTACATTTGTTTATGTCGATTTCTTGAGGATTCTTTAGAATTCAAAAGCTCATTTTTGTTCCAGAGACATTGATACTCATATTGAGTAATAATAATAATAATAATAATAATAATAATAATAATAATAATAATAATAATAATAATAATAATAGGAATCAAAGCTATCCTTTTTTGTGTATATAAGTAAATTTGCGTAATCCAGAAAAAACTGGCTTTCGAAGGAGCGAGAACCCTTGGAAACAAAAAGAATTCCGAACCGCTAAATCAACATACTTCAAAGAATTACACAATAATGGTGTTTTTGTCGCCTGTAAAAATATTGGTAATCAAATTTCGACTCTAATATCAGTGGCTATTACTGAGTAAGCAGATAATAACGAGATAAAAAGCTTTTATTTTATTTCCTTCAAAGGAACTCTTTACACAGACTCTCTGCTCTTTTTATTTTTTTTTTTTTTTTTTGCTTCGGAGATGATTTTAACTTCTCAAGCGGAAAATTAAAAGCATTCATTATTTCCCGTTCTTTTCGTGTTTTTTTTTATTTTTTTAAATTGTTTTCGTTTTTTCTTTGTTTTTACTTCGTCGTTTATATCTTTCCTTTCTTTTAATGAGTTTTAAAATTATGATCGTTATGATATTTCTATTAAGCTGTGATTTTTTTTTTTAATTCTTCTACGTTTTTGCTATCTTTTATTTCCACTCCCTTTTCGTATCGTTTCAAGCGTTCAGTTTTGAGGTTTTTCCTATTCTCTTTTCATTTTTATTTCGTGGTTATTTTCCGTTATGTAGGTTTTTACTTGGTTTGTTTTGTGGATTTTCTGTTGTTTATGATTTTTGATTTGATTCATTCTGTACTTATTGTAAATCTGTTTTCCAGGAATGCGTAAATCTGTTATCAAATGGTTAAAAAAATTTAAATAGTAAACAGAAAATTGTACAATTATATATATATATATATATATATATATATATATATATATATATATATATATATATATATATAGTATGAATGTATTACATCTTTTGTGTGTGTGTACTAACAAAATGCGTGCTGTAAGACTTGAATTATGCAACATTTCGATACTTCAAAGAATAGAATTTTGGTGACAGTTTTGTCACTTTTACTCTATTCTTCGATGATCGATGCATATCATCATAATGATTGATTGATTGATTTTAGGCATAATGCCAAGCACTGGGGTAAATGAGGTCATTCAGCGCTGAAACGGAAATTGACAGTGAAAAGGTTTGAAAGGTTACGTAACAGGAGGAAAACCTCAAAGCAGTTGCACTATGAATCCATTGTTAGGAGAGGGTGGACAGTAAGGTGGAAGAAAGGGAATATGAACGGAGGTACAGTAAAAGGAATGAAAGAGGTTGCAGCTAGGGGCCGAAGGGACGCTGCAAAGAACCGCACGAGGTACACTGACGGGGAATATTAAAATGAGAGTGAAGACGGGCGAATACGTCATAATCTAATTAAGGAACTACGCGAGTCATCTTTACAATTAGATGTGCCTTCATTCGCCTCCACTTGCAGCCTATTTTCTTTTCAGCGTTCGCTTACTGAGCTGACTAATGTTTGCCAACATAGCTTAATGGACGCCATTTCCGTCAATGTGAAAAAAAGTGACAGGACTTAGGAGACGAAACGGGAGAAGTGATTTGGGTAATTTGGTTCACGATTCGCTCTCTATGACTGAATTCCCTTCGACAGCAGGAAGAATATCAATTAATGTATAGTCAAATGAATAATCAGAACATTATTTCATTTAATTTTCATTTTTCATTCTGGAGGGTTTCGTTCAGATTTCAGCCGAGACTTTAAGGATCAAGATTTGCATTAGAAAACGGAAATTCAGTAAAATGTTTCCGTTTGACACGGTGTCGATGACAGCGCTTCTTTAATGACGCAAGATAAGAGCTCAGTTCAAAATGCTCTTTGCCAGATCAATTAATGTCTGGTCTTGGCACTCCTAAATGCGCTTTTAAATTTCCTGACTTGCTTTTTTTTTTCCAAGGGTCAAAATGACTAGTTCAATCGTTCCTTTCCATCAAAGACACCTGTTATTCACCTTGAAGTTCGTTTGACGTGACATACCTTCAGCCCTGTAGAGGGGTATAGTGCCATCAGAACACCTCATGCGGCGTACTGTACGCAGTACTTAAGGTTCTTTGCAGCGTGCCTTGGGCCCCTAGCTGCTTCAACCCCTCTCGTTCCTTTTACTGTACCTCCTTTCATATTCTCTTTCTTTCACTTTACTTTCCTCAACCCTCTCCTGACAGTTGATTCATAGTGAAACTGCTTTGAGGTTTCTTCCTGTTACTTAACCTTTCAAACCTTTTACTGTCAATTTCCCTTTTGGTCTAAATTCTAGATTCAGTTCTATTCCATGATATACTTTCATAATTATCTCTCTCTCTCTCTCTCTCTCTCTCTCTCTCTCTCTCTCTCTCTCTCTCTCTCTCTCTCTCTCTCTCATCATATGTGCTTTTGTTTCAGTGATTTTTTTTTTATTTTACCAACAGGACTGTTTTAAGTCCCTTTTCAGCGATCATCTAATTTTCTGTATTTATTTATTGGTTGACTTTGTTCATGTTAGAATGAGGTGGCCATAACCTTTCACTATTCTACCCTGACTGTTATTAACCATTTCTTTGCTTTGTTATCATCATTCCATTAAAACATTATTATCTTGTTATTTCGTCAAAGTATATTATAATATCGCTTTTAGCATCCAATAGGAAAGTGTCATTATATTATAATATCGCTTTTTGCATCCAACAGGAAAGAGTCATTGTTCTTCCTGTAACTGCGCTGCCGTTGAACACATGTTTTCGTTACGTATCCATTCCCTCGTTACATTCGTTGTCTCGATTTCATACTCTACCTCGTTATTTGCTGTTTCATTATAATCATTACCTGTCATGTTCTTATCTCGTTATCTCTTCGATATCTCGTTTTCTTTCGTTGTCTTATTGTGAGCTGCGTTTTATCGTTATGTATTCGTTATCTCTGCGTTATGAATGAGGTAGGAATCTTATAACGTTAACGAAGGAGTTACCAGATGTTTGTCTCCAGCTTTGTGGATTGTGATGCCTATCTGGTTACACGTATACATACTATATACATATATATGTATGTATGTACATTTTATATATATACATTATATGTATACATACATACATACATACATACATACATACATACATACATGTATATATAAATATCTTCCTGTTATCTACCTCCACCCAGTCTTGAATGACCTCATAGGTCCTAGATAGTGGTCAAAGAAAAGGGCATAAGGCCAGCAGCCTCACGACTTGCCTGGGACAGGAGGGTTTTAACGCCCCCCCCCCCTTCTGGAATTATTCTTTCTAAAGAGAAAAACCACACACACACATGTACATTATATATATATATATATATATATATATATATATATATATATATATATATATATATATATATATATATATAATGTGCGTGCGCGTGTGTGTAACCTGATCAACAAGATGAGCAAAATAAATCTATTAAAGATTGAAATTCAACTCCTGGACTCAAATGTCTCTCCTAGGCAACCTTTTCCTCTCCTTTCTGGCGCAGACGTGACATGGAATTCAATCTCTCTCTCTCTCTCTCTCTCTCTCTCTCTCTCTCTCTCTCTCTCTCTCTCTCACACACAATCTGAAAATATCAGTTAATCACCTTGGGTACGTTACCAGCTGATGTCTTTGAGAGAGAGAGAGAGAGAGAGAGAGAGAGAGAGAGAGAGAGAGAGAGAGAGAGAAAGGGCGTGTGCGTGTGTGAGCTTGTGTCTTCAAGAGAGAAAGAGCAGTTTGTCCTAGAGAAAAGAACGTGTAACTTCGATTTGGAGTGAGAGAATTGCTCATTAATGTTTTGCTTCTAATTGTAAACACTAGTCTACGTTCAATAAGATTTGCATTTGCCTCAGTTCGTAAAATGCCTGCTGGTAATCTTCCCAATCCCAACTAGAGACCCCGTCATTTCCTTATCTTTTTCTTTTGCCTGTCTCTTAGACATTCTTTTAAAACACGAAATTATACACGCTCGTATATATACACACACACACACACATATATGTACGTTCATCATAATCGGAGAGAATTGTTTTCCGATGGTTGGTTATAATTTAATTTCTGAACTTGATAAGTCATTCGTGAGAATTTCTGAATAGGAAATTAACTGAGAGAGAGAGAGAGAGAGAGAGAGAGAGAGAGAGAGAGAGAGAGAGAGAGAGAGTGAGAGGCGGGGGGCGGAGGTAAATGAAAAGTAGCATATCTCGATCTCGTACGTAAATCGCATAAAAAAAAAATTAGCCTTTATCTAATTACAAAGATAATCGAGAGAAATGATCGTGAAACTTAATGCGAGTGAAAGATGAAGACTTTAAATGACTTTTGATAGAAAGAATAAATAAAAAGCTAGATTACGCATGCGGAGAGATCCTGCTGGAATTTGAACAAACCAGAGTCGAACGGAAATACATAATCGTGAATGAGCCACTGGGAATTAGACAGTACTTGATCTCAACCAACTTTTCAATTCCGCTCCCGAGAACAAAATCCTTTTGCTGGCATACAGCCACTTTAACAGCAACAGCAGCTACGAAGTATAATGAAACTGGCCGAGAATAACAGGGTCTATGCATAGGTCGCAACGCTATAACAGGCTCTGAATGAGCATACCAGTGCCATCTGTTATCAGCTTCAGCAACTGAAGCTATCGCATGGACGCAAGTAGACGATGAGCGAACATGAATAAAGTACACGGGGATGGAAGTCAGTGCGTGAGTGTGCAGCCGGCGAATCTACAACCTCCACTCCTCATTTTCCTCAAACCTCCCCCCGGCCCTGCCTCGGTCCTCCTCAACCCAACCCAATAAGGGCCACACACACTTGGCCAGATAACCTAAGATTCCCTGAGGGGTTCTGCAGGTAGGATGGGCTGGGTTGGCTAGTCTTTTGATGGGGGTTGGAGAGGGGGGCGATGGGAGACGGGTAGAGGGGGTCATATCTGGCTGCATTGGCGATGTTATCTGATAAACCCCAGGGTATGGGAGTTAGGGAATGGAGAGAGAGAGAGAGAGAGAGAGAGAGAGAGAGAGAGAGAGAGAGAGAGAGAGAGAGAGCAGGGAAAATCAGGTGAATCTAGCTAGGCTGGTTGTAGAACAAGGCGACGTAGAAGTGATGACGAGTAACGAAGAAAGTTCAAAAAGGAATGGGGAGAGAGAATGTGGAAATGAGATGAGACTTTTATGCTGTAGAATAATGCAGAAAAGTGGAGTTGATGTAGATGGAGAAGGTAGAAAGTTCAAAAAGGAAGGGGGGAGAGAGAGGGTGGAAATGAGGTTAAGTAATCCCGAAAAATGGCTTTGGCTTTAGACAAGAGGAGAGGTCATGAAGAGTGAGAGAACGGGAAATATCCTAAACTGGCGAGGAATAATTTAAACTTTCCCTGTTTGTACAAGCCCAAAAGGGTATCATAGGATGTGACAGCGCATCCTGAGGGACAGTTGTAGGAGTAAAAAGACGAAGTTCGTGTGGATGGAAAAATTAGACGCGGATAGTAGAAGGATTGAAGAGTGACTCGCACGATTTGAACAATTTTTTTTTTTTCGGAGAAAGATGAAGCAGTTTAATGGCACGAAAATAAAATCTCAGTGAAATAGGAAGCTTTTAATGCACTTGCTGAAGGTACACCGTAAAATCAGTGAAATGAAACACCTTTGCAAGATGCCTAACGATTTTGTTTTAGCTGTTTATTGATACACACCAATGAACAGGCAAGAGGACCAATAACTAGTATCGTTTCAAACACACATAAACACACACAATATCTACGATATACATACATACATACATACATACACACACACATATATATATATTGCTAGAGAGACTTAGTAAGCCAGGGAAGATATATGATAGGATTTTAATTGAAACTGAGGGACATATAAAGGAACGACTGAGAGAGGAGGAACACGGTGAGTTTAGACAGGAAAGAGAATGAATGTAGATTCAATGCTACCTGTGAAGCAGCTATATGAGAAGGTTGAAACTAAAGGGAACACATGCATGTGGAATATATGGACCTAGAAAAGTTTTCTGGCGAATTCAATAGATAAAACACATTAGATAAGCTGTTGAGTGGGAATGAAAGTTTTAATGATGGAATTTTGATAGGACAAGCAATTGGGCAAGTGATTTGTTTGGATGAAAGTTAGTATGAGACAAATTGATGATTTATGTCTTTGTGGCTTTTAATATCTTGTAATTGGAGTGATGCGAGAAATCAAAGAAAGACAATAGTTGAAGATTAAAAGTTGTACGGTAAGAAAATAAGACGTAAATGCAGGATGAAATGGTTGATGAATATTTCTGGATGAAAAAGTGGAGACTGGTGATAGTGAAGAGAAACCGCAGAAGATACTAAAAGAGTTTGCAAGTTATGCAAGAAAGGAAAGCTGTAGATACGAGCACGGATAACTTTGTGAAACTAAATGGAAAACTTGAACATTGAACAATGAATGATTATATGGATGACGGAAGAATGGAAATGGTTTATTCATATAGGTACATGAAAGTCAGAAGGGTCTGTGCAAAAGATTTTGGGGAGACTTGGAGTACCTTTGGACGCCAAGATGAATATCACTGAGGGGACAGTGAGCTGATTATCTTGTACTGAAAAAGGTTCTCAAACCAGTGACAATTTGCTTTTTCTTAGAAGAATAGAGTGAGAAATGTCGAGATACACATAAGAGGTAAGCTGGCTGGTATAGGTGGAAGGATAGATCAGAGTGTTTTGTTATGGTCTGAACATGTGGTAAGACCTGAGAACGATAAGTTAATGAATATCGCACTGTTTGTAGGGAACTTTGATGTGCTACTGACGAGCCTTTTTTGTATCTGAATGGGGTAACTCATGTTGTGAAAGATTTTTGCATTGAGAAGTGAAACTGTTGATTCTGCAATTAAATATATATGAAACTGTTTATCATCATATATATATATATATAGATATATACGTATATATATATATATATATATATATATATATATATATATATATATATATATATATATATATATATATACTGTATATGTATATATGAGAGAGAGAGAGAGAGAGAGAGAGAGAGAGAGAGAGAGAGAGAGAGAGAGAGTTTCCTTCATGCAACAAACAGTACACAATTGAGTACAAGCTGAAAAACAATCTAACAATCGAGGAACTGTGACTCGTGTCTGAGAATAATATAATAATAATAATGTGGCTCCGACAACCATAATTCTTCCTTCTCAGGGCTCAGACAACTTTGGCAGAGGTGATTTCATTTCTCTTTATCGTTATTTATTTATTAAATAATTTCCAATGTTTATATTGTTTTTGTGTCGCCATCGCCTTTTAAGTATTGCTGCTCTTAACGTTTTGTAAATGATCATCGTTATCAATTTTACTGTCGTCATCGATCTCATAATGATAATGTTAAGATGATAGACTGATGTAGATGGCTTTTACACACATACTTCTCTCTCTATCTCTCTATCTCTCTCTCTCTATGTATATATATAATTATATATATATGTGTGTGTTTCTTTGCACATTCCAAACAATCTCCGCCATCGAGATGAACTAATTCTAGTCCTGTCTTTTGAAGAAATACATTTTAATGCGGGCTTTCGGGAATATCACGGCGCCAAGCGCACGAGTCGGCTATATACGCATCCGGGAACCTAACCCTTATACCGCCCTGCATCGCTCCCGGGAAATGAGCCGCGCCAGGAGCCAGGGGGCGAAAAATGCAGTTTTCTGGCATTCAACAAGTCAATAGCATGGCCGCTGCTACCGGGGCCTTGGTCAATCACCATGATCGAAGCTAATGCGGCTAAGGAAGGCCGGCACGCAAGCACACGGCATGCCGAACGGCACAGTAGTCTTTGTCCAGATCGAGAGCTACAGTTATGGTTTGACAGATGAAGTAAAATTCGCAGATTTGCCCGGTCTAATTTGTGCGCTGATTTGAAATTTACCGAGATGTGGTTTTGGTAGATTCGAGGCGAACAGACTTTCTCAGCGGTCGGCTTTTACAAGACTTGATTGACTCTGATTTTGTATCACGAGCTAAATTCATAGGTTTACTGATAGATATGAGAAAATGGTTTCCCTTTAAATGGGATTTAGGGCAAAGTGTTGGCTGCTTAACTTTAGGTCAAATGGCTATACACTGAGCCTTGTGGATGGTACTAAAAGGAGTTCGTGAGTTGCGTGAGGAATTTCGAGCACTTAAGATTGTATAGTGACATCGTTATATGTGTATATATATACATACATACATACATACATATATATATATATACATATATATATATATATATATATATATATATATATATATATATATTGTCAATAGGAAAACCTAGGATGCACTATAAAAAGGAAGAGATCAGAAAGAATAAAGCAGCATTGAAATTTGAGTTAGTTTTTAATGAAAAAAACAAACCACTGAATTTTACCATTAATTTTAAACTGCTTGATTAAATCTCAGGAGATTTGGTGCAAATGCAAACGATATGTTTCTAAGCATCAGATCAGACGCGGAACCGAAGGGTGGTGTCAGAATATCACACTATTTAAGCAATATTTTTGCTCATGTGACACCACTTTGACTAAAACGAGAGGCCTGAATTTCGCATCGGTGTAGTAAAAGAAATACTAGCTACTCTGCGCAGCCAAGTTTCATAGACAAGTTGCTGAGGACTTGGTATACGCGGTCTCTTGTGAAGTTCGTCCGCCAGTCGAAAAGAATCTTATAATAAAAATCCACAATTATACAAATAACTCGTATTATTGATAAAAGATAACAAAGACTTTCAAACACCCAGCGTTTACGTTTGATTACGGGAGCATGTGTTATGAAAACTAACGAAACAGTACGCTAGGGTTACTGACGAATCACGCTCAAGACCATTTTGCGATAACAGCTCTAAGAACCCTTGGCTAGGAAATGAGAAAGGGAAATTGGCCGGCATGTTGACGTAGCTCCTGGCTTATCGCACGACACTTGAACCAGCATTTCATACGAATGTTTTTGCCTGGACGGGTTTTGAAGAAACCAACAATGGCAAAATGTTTATCATTTTCCTTCGTTTATTAATTAATTTTATGCTTTTTATTTCTCTAGAATGCCTGCTCCTTTCATTTGCCCTGACAGAAACAGCCATACTGAACGGGATGTACCGCCAAAAAAAAAAAAGGCGATAAAAGATAGGACCGAAACAAGTTCCGGCCCTGAGGACGTTACGAGGGCCATCTCGATACTCGAACCAACAAGTATATTTTGTATACTCATATACTTATATACATGGATACATATTGAGCGTTATTACATAAGGCTAATTGTCAGTTACCATCTTACTCTGTAACTGATACGGTGTATTCATCTGAAATAAAACTACCCGAGTTTGCAACCTGCTTTCCTCTCCAAGAATGACGAACAACGGCGTGTTGCGACTGGTAGAACACAGTAACCCAGAAAAATCAATTGTCAGAAAAACGGAGAAAATTCAACACCACTTGTGACGCCAAAACATAAAGATGAAAAAGGCCTAGGGTGAATAAGTACTATTATTATTATTATTATTATTATTATTATTATTATTATTAGAATAAATATTCGTATGGAACAAACGGTAAGCAGAATGCGCATGTGTCAAAAAAACAAGACTAAAAGGAAGAACAAAACATGTGAGGAGTGAAAATAAAACGAAGACCACAAGGTGCAATTCACAATTAACTGATAAGAATAAGACAAATGAATGAGTAGATGTAATTTAAGAAAATAAATAAGCAAGGAGACTGTGTATCATCAAGCCAGGGAAGGATTATAGTCCTTTTCCAGGCAGAGCTAATGTTATAATCACAGAAGAGACCGGATCTAATCTGGATATACAATAATTATAACTTCTGTGGGGGTTCTGGGTGCGTTCTCTCTCTCTCTCTCTCTCTCTCTCTCTCTCTCTCTGAAGCTATCCGTGTTTAATCCTTTGATAATTGTTATTGTAAATGCATTAAAGTGAAGAATCGTTTCTAGATGCAGTGAATGCATTCTGGATGCGCGCGAATGCATGTATAGTTTTTATTGAATATTGCTTTATTATTTTTACTGTTGTTAATTATTATTGTTAACGTTTATTAAATATGATAAGAGGAGCGCTCTCTCTCTCTCTCTCTCTCTCTCTCTCTCTCTCTCTCTCTCTCTCTCTGATTTTCTATGTTTGTCAGTCTCTCTTTGTCTCTCTAACTCTCTTTAGGAAAACTTTGCATGTTCAATAATATCTTTTTTCCAGGGATGGCTCCCCAACCACCCAGCCACCATCTCTCTCTCTCTCTCTCTCTCTCTCTCTCTCTCTGTGTGTGTGTGTGTGTGTGTGTGTGTGTTTTTCTGTCTGTCTGTCTGTCTGTCTCTCTCTCTCTCTCTCTCGGCAAAATTTGCGCGTTCAATTATATCTTGTTCCCAGGGATGGGTCCCCCCCCACCCCACCCCCAAAACTATCCCGCCACCATCTCTCCGAAACTATTCGGGTTTTTGCGGGTCTTTTCTCCCTCCTGAGGAAGGTGTCCGTCCAGCAGTGGACGGCGGTGGTCAGCACTAGGAGGTAATTCGGCTACTTTCCAGATTCGCCGACTGGCTCTCACATTCTCCCGCGTAGCATATGACGGGTTTTCGGCAAAACTAGAACTAACTCAGACCAGCCAACGCTGCTGCGGTAGAAAACCAGTGTCTCAGATCTTTTTCCCCACCCCCCCTTTCCGTCTCTCTCTCTCTCTCTCTCTCGTTTCTCCTCGTTTTCCATCTCGGGCTTTCTTCTTCTCTCGCAGTTTCACGTGATTACTTTTTTTTTTTTTTTTTTATTTGTTTGCTCTATTTGCTTTCCTGCGTCGTCTCTTTTCTTTCGTGTCGTTATTTCCATTTTCTCATATTTCGGTTTGGTTTTTTCATTCGGTTTCGTTTAATTTTTTAATTTTTACTTTTTTTTTACTTTTTTTCCTCGTGTGAATTGACTTCATAAGTGGAAATGGGATGTGATTATTAGGGCGTCTCTTACATAACAGAATATTGCTTCTCAATATATATATATATATATATATATATATATATATATATATATATATATATATATATATATATATAATATATATATAAATTTATCATTAAATCAAATTTATATATCATTTAAAATTCGAGTTTGCTGCAACGTTAAATACCAGCTCTCTCTCTCTCTCTCTCTCTCTCTCTCTCTCTCTCTCTCTCTCTCTCTCTCTCTCTCGTTATGTTTATACAGTATTATCACTAATAACTGTTTATTTCTAACACCCTTTTTTTTCAGTACAAAGGCCAATAAAATGCACTGCCTAATGTTCTTGTTCAGCTCAAGCAAGATGTAATTATTGTTATTCTTTCAGTAGATGAAACCTATTCACGTGGAAATTCGAGTTTCCAAAGAATGTTGGTTTCAAACTCTCACCCCAGACCCCACACTGCAGCAGTAACTGATCATAATACGGAGCCAGTGATTTTTCATCGCCCTGGGGAAGACGCGAACCCACAGAGCCAGTGATTTGTCATCTACCTGGGGGAGACGCGAACCCGTGACACCTGATTGGGATGCCACGACACTAACCGCTATACCAGCGGACCAACTAAGCTGGAGAGACTGGAATTTAGAGCAATCAGGGAGAACGGAAAAAGGAAGAATTCCGAGGCTTGGTAGGAAAAGAAAAAAGACGTCAATGTGTTCAGCAATTCGAGATTGAAATATCCGCCAATCAGATTTCAGATGTGATGGCCTGGTGGGTGTTACAGAGCTGTTTGCAATGGGAAAGGATTTTCTTTTGATTTAACAGAGCAGTGGCTGAAGTAGCACCTGTAAAAAAAGTGATAATGAGACTAATATTCGACAAAGTGGAAGGAAGTTCTTTAGATGTAAAGAAACTTATAATTAGAAAGTTTTAGACAAAAAAAGTAACTCGTGAATAAAAAAGCCAAGCAATAAAATGAAATGCATATTGGGGATCAAAGTCCTATTCAGTTTGTATCTGATTATTCAATTTGCTGGGTTGCAGATATGACTCAGTAGATTTGAATACATTTATTGGGTTATATTTTTCCTGTAGGTATTGTAGTCAAAAGTCCCTTATTTTCTATTTTAAGAAAACAATTACATGTGATTTTCGATGCATACTTAGTCACACTCCTCACATAAGCGAACAAAGCAAAGTTATTCTTACATAACGTTTCGGGTAATTTCATCGGAATAAGAAAACAGTTCGTGAAAGTACCCAAAGTACTCTAAAATGTCTGTCGCGTCTTGTTAACAGCTGCTAGAGTGGAAATAATTACAGATGTCAACAACCAGTTAATGGCATAAGGAAATCTACCCGAGTCTCCCCAGACCTTCTGCCCTGTCCTTGGTCTTGCAAGGAATGGAGAATGGGTGGGTTCATGTCGATTCGTGGGTGATGATCGATTGGATTATGGTAAGCAATAGGGCTGCCAATTATATATCAATTGATGAATTACTAGCAATCCAATAAACAACTTTTCCATTTTACATTTCGCTTTCGTTATTCCATTGAACGTTACCATAACATCAAATTAGAATTTCGCTCTCTCTTCGTTGAACTTGACTGACACTTTGCGTTTCCAACTCCAGGATCCAATCGCGCCACAACTAATACAATCTGAAACTTTCAGGGAATTAACTTCAGGTCACTTTGCCAGACACAGAGCTTGACAAATTTTGATGAATTAGAAATCTATGAGTTCACGATGACATTCCCTCCGTTTTGTGCACCAGATAAAATCTCACGTGCTTTTTTTTATGTCCTTCATGAAGTTACAGTTTTTCATTTTTCCCCCCTCTCCCCCCATCATCAAAGAGAAAGAGTGAATATGGGGAAAAGAAATTGATGAAGAGAAGAATGATATCAAAGAGGAAGAGGCGTAAGAGTGAGGTCGTGAAGAATGAAAAGAAAAGGAAAAAGAAAAATGTAAACGTTGGAGAGAAATAATGAACAGCAAATGAAAGGAAAGAAAGAACAAGAGGAATGCGAAGGAAAAAAGCATAGAATAGGAGGAAGATTGCCAAGAAAGAATGTATGAGGAATAGACCAGTTAAAGAATTAAGCCAGGAGTGTTACTGGATGAGCAGAAATTCAAACCAAAGCAAAAGAGAGAACATGAAATATTTTAGAGGACGCTTAACGGAGGAAAGTGATAAATAAAGAAGTGACTCACAAATTGGAAGAAGAAGAAGAAGAAGAAGAAGAAGAAGAAGAAGAAGAAGAAGAAGAAGGTAGAAAGAGATGAAGAGGATGGCGATTGTCAACAGGTGAAGAGTCGTTCCTGACACTTCGATTTTATTTATTAATTTTTGTTACTCGTAATGGTCTTTTCTACAAACCATTTGTTGTATGCGATTTATGCTTCCTGGCGGCATTTTTTTTTTTTATGATTTTCTAGGCGTCATAAGAAGTATCCTGCATATTTCAGTAACTGTTATTGGCTGTCGTTAGCGTGTCGTTATAACCATCATTATTTTCATTAACTTAAACCACAAAATTAATATTATTAGTAGCAATAACAATAGTCGTTTTCTTGTTCTTCTTATCGTTATTATCATTGCTACTGCAATAGTCTATTGCAGATGACTCATCCTGCTATCAAATTTATAATGAAGAAAGGCTCTATCTCATATTACTATTTTTTACTATTATCAATGTGAACAATCTGTCGAGGATATCTCACACTTCTGTGAATTTGTATATGACCATCACTAATCAAAGTTGCAGCTTTTTTATCGTAGTTTATCGATATGAAAATAGTTCGTGCAAGAGTATCACTTGTGCTCTTGCGTTCTACGAGGTAATCGTTTTCCTATGATCTCTGTTGTCTTCTGTGATACAGAACTTTGCGGAGGAAGCTAACGGCTTTCTAGAATTGGTTTATATTAATTATGATAATAATGGTTATAACAGAGAAGTTACAGTGTCAATGTTATAAACCTAATTAGAGGTGGGAGCTTTCAAGATTAAGATTGTATTATATTCCTAGTTTCAAACGAAAACATTTAGTGCCCTTTTTATTAATTTACGTTACCATGTATTATTTTTCCAATAATAATAATAATGATTGACATTCAATGTGCGATCTGGCGACCTGGCGGGTGTTATACAAAAAGCTAGAGAGAGGAAGGAACTCCCAATTAGAAGACTTGTCAGCTGGACGAAGGTACAGACTGAGTACCAAATGTATAAAACGCCTCGGTTTTATTTACTCGATTCTTGGTCATAATAATATAGCTTCGTAAAAGGAAAAAGAAGGAGCCATTCAATTCTGAATGGAGGAATTATGTATCATTGGAACTAAGGAGAATTGAAGCAACCGTTTTCTTTGTTACAGACGAGGTGCTGATAACGGCTCGCATCTGCTGGCAGAGGTAAGAATTAGAGCGGCGCTTTTCGTGACAGCGATAGATGAAAGTTGATAACGGCCTAATCTTTCTGACAGAAATAAAAGCGGAGAGCCATTTGTTTCTCGACGTGAGAAGAGAAATAGAATCTACCCAGATGCTGTCAGACGTTGGGGTTCAGAATTACGACTGGGGTTGAAAGTGAGAAGTTTTTTTGTTTCGAGAGGAGTACATTATGTATATATATATATATATATATATATATATATATATATATATATATATATATATATATATATATATATATATATATGTTAAAATAGTGCTTCCTGAAAGTATTAGCCTTCCGTTTTTCAGGAGGATTCAGAAAATGTATGTAGATGTATATATATATATATATATATATATATATATATATATATATATATATATATATATATATATATATATATATATATATATATATATATATATATATATATATATATATATATATATATTGAGAAAGAGAAATGAGAGTTCCTAGAAGACTCTAAGATTTGCGTGGCTTCAGTCGAAGAATAAAAAAAACAACGTTTCTTGTAAGCAATTTCGTTTGCTAATTGCTCTTTCATCCGAGGCTCTCTCTCTTACCAGCAAAAAAAAAAAAAAGAAAAAAAGAAATCTTGCATAAAAGAAGTTACAGCAAATTGCTGTCCAGAAATATAGATATAAACTCTGACTTGAAAACTGGACAGACAGAATGAACGATGCACAGGACTTGTGGACACAGGTGGACAGAAAATAACATTTCCAGTCGTCTCATACGTGTTTTGCCTCTTCCTCTTCTCCCTGGTGCTAAATGAGAAATCGTGAGCATGCGCAGAAAGGCTTCGGCGATGGAAAGAAACAGGTATCGAACAAAAGGTTATCTTTTTATATAGCTAGTTTTCTCTCTCTCTCTCTCTCTTTCTCTCTCTCTTTCTCTTTCTGTTTCTCCTTTTGAATGTTATGTTACTGTGTGGGAAGAAGGGAGATTACAGATTCAAAGTAGTCTTTATTCTTTGACTAATTAATTATGTATATACATACATACATTATATATATATATATATATATACATAAATTCCATAAATAATATATATATATATATATATATATATATATATATATATATATATATATATATATATATATATATATATATATATATATATATATATATATATATATAGTGTGTGTTATGTATGTATGATGATGGTGAATTTGCATCTCTTCACCATCCTGTCACTTCCTTTATATCTCTTGATAATGACAGAGAAATCGTGAGTAAAATTTCTTACTTTCTACTTTCAGGTGCTTATAAAACGTTAATGATCAGATGTACGATAACTTTCCATTACTCAGTGATCATCATCAGTCATTAATAAAAATTAACTTTGTTTACTTTTCCATTCAGCTAATCCAAAGTACGATGAAGTTTCCATCACGGACGCTCTACTCTAGCTTTTTTTTTTCACTATTCACTGCTAATGTCCCTGGTAATAGGTACTGCCGTCACTGCACCTCAGGTGGTGCACTGTAGGCATTACCGAAGAGTGTTTGCAGCGTCCATTCTGTCCCTACCTGCCCTTGATTGAAACATCCCTGCATTCTCTTGTCCAGCACCACTAACTGTTATTTCCCAGTGCAAGTGTGGAGTTTTCTTTCAGTTCCCCTTAATCTTGATTTTCTGGATCATTTTATCTTGTTGTCTAGCCCACAGAAACTTTCCTAAGTGGCCGAAGGTGGGGCCCTGTTGGTCGGTTTGAAGGCCTAAATTTCATAAATCAAACTGGTGGCGTCCAGTTGACAAATGGAATTTTCACGAAATGGCTTTCAGTCATTTTCCCCTCCCAGGGATCGCTGCTCTTGCGATCTCGCTTCAACACGGGAACCATTTTTAGTTTTCTGTAAGAGAAAACTATTGTGAGGCTTCGTCTGTCCGTCCGCACTTTTTCTGTCCGCCCTCAGATCTTAAAAACTACCAAGTCTAGAGATCTGCAAATTGGTATGTTGATCATCCACCCTCCAATCATCGGACACACCAAATTGCAGCCCTCTAGCCTCAGTAGTTTTTATTTTATTGAAGGTTAAAGTTAGCCATAATCGTGCTTCTGGCAACGATATAGGATAGGTCACCATCGGGTCGTGGTTAAAGTTTCATACAGCATTATACCGGGACCACCGAAAGATAGGTCTATTTTCGGTGGCCTTGATTACACGCTGTAGTGTCTATACAGAAAACTCGACTGCGCCGAAGAAACTTAGGCGTATTTTTTACTGGCTTTTATAATTAGGTATTTTGTAAGTTACTCCTTCACGCTTCCTTCCCGTGAAGTAAATTAAAATTTCAGCAGCTTTTTATATCTGCTTATTTTGTGTACTCTTCTTAAATACAAAACCATTCAGCTAATGCTATTGCCGTGCATGTAATTATCAATATTATTCAGTATTTTATAGGTTAATTCAAATTTCAAAAGCGATTTTATTATCACGTTACGGACCATTTGGTCCCTGAGGAATCCTTCACTTACGAAAAGGCAAATTTTTAAGGCCTCCTGCATCTCCGAAATCTTTTACAAATCACACGTTACTGTAAGACATACAACGTTCCTATAAATGTTCCTTGCATTATTCTTACACCAACGATGCACTCAAACGTTTACAGGAATGAGATCCCGCAACGCCCAGCAACAGCCCGATGATAATACATGAAATGGTTTCAGGAAATCAAAATATTGTATTCTGAATCATAACGAGAGATCGTTCCAACAAAACAGCTATACTGCTTGAGCAAAAGATAAGTTCGTATGTCTTTTCCTCCTTAATCCCATTTTCCTTATCTATCTCTGTTGGGCTAAATTTGTCGTGTTTCAGCTGCATAAACATCCGTTAGTGTCCGGTTCAGTCGTTTGCCATTGCTTGGTAAGTCAGCTGTTTTCCTCTTTCCCATCTTCGAAGAATTTTTTTTTTTAAATGGCTTTTGAATTTATTTCTATGTTTCATAGTATTTTAATTTTTTTTTGTCTCAAGCATATTAGGAGTTGTGAGATATACTTTTACCTTAAATGTGATTCCTATTAATGTTGCCCTTTTTGTCTAGAAGTAAAATATAAGTTGTAATGAATTGTAAGTAAACCCTATAAACCGCTGAAAGTTGCATATAATAATAATGATAATAACAATAATAATAATAATAATAATAATAATAATAATAATAATAATAATAATAATAATAATAACAAAGAGGTCATTATTTTATCGTGATTTTTTCAATGGGCACAACGGTTCTCAGTAATGTATATATATATATATATATATATATATATATATATATATATTATATATATATATATATATTTATATATATATATATATATATATATTTAATATATTATATATATACATATATACAATAATAACTATACGTGGAGTTACTATGCAAAACACTATGACTTCCACTCCACCAGCGAACTGGAGCAAAGGACATTTCAAGAAGCAATACGTCATCCGACATCCTTTTGTCCCTCAGACGTGACAAATGGGGCGGATTTCCTCTCATGACAAAATCGTTTTCTTCTGTAGGATAGATGTACAGGATACCCTGGGAAGATAGCGTCTTAATTCGGGACTGCTGACAAGATGTACAAAAGATGCCACGAGAGGTTTTGTCGAATGTACTGACGATAAGAAAAACTTCAAAGCTGCTGACAAAATGATAAAGATGCCTGAAAGCGTGTTTGAATCTTCCAATAAAATGCTAACTATGCCAGGAAACATGTTTTACTGCCGAAGAGGCCAAAACATACTAGAAACTGTCATTGTAATAGCCACAATGCCCTCTTAACTTCTCGAATTCTTCGCGCTTTTTGGATATGCTTGTCACTACAAAGCCGCAAGACCCAAGCGCAAGAAATTGAAGAGACTGTGATGCCCGGTCGCGGGATACGAACCCTTGGATCTTATGGCTTTGTAGTGACAAGTATATCCAAAAAAGCGCGAAGAATTCGAGAAGTTAAGAGGGCATTGTGGCTATTACAATTACATATGTATCTGGTAAAAGTGACCAGTAGATTCTACATACCAGAAAATGTTTGTTCCTGGACACGAGAAGCATGAGAAAGCCAGTAAACGTGATCAAATCAGCTGACAAAAAGATAACAGATGCCAAAAAACGTGGTCATATATGCAACTATACGTGTTTGCACCTGCAAAAGTTTTTCTAGTTGCAATCAGGCCTGGAAATGGTTATAAACGCATTAGGCTGACTGTTCTTGCGGCATTTGGATTTGAAAAATTATTTTATACATCAAATATCACTGTCGTTGTTGGTATTATCTATAATCACAATGTTTACCCTCGATGACTTTTTTTTTCCGGCAGCTCTTGCCATCGTTGTAACATGTTATTAGCTCTGCCCTGACTGTCATTACTTTTCTGCCGTGTTCTGCCACTCAGCCTATCTTCTCTCTGGTGTGACCGTGTGAAAATTCTTCTGGCAGAATTTGCCTCATCATCAGAAAATTTATTATCATCTGGACTGTCATTATTATGGTTTGATGTAAGTGTGTAGGCTCCCTGCTGACTATTCTGCAATAACTTGACTCTGCTTATTATCTGGCAATTATTTCGTCTTGTACATCGGTTTTTGTAATGTTTGAATATTCGTTTATTTGACTGTAACCACTGAAGCCTCTATGTATCGTTTACTTTACCGCTGTAACCTAGCGGGTACCTTAACCATAATGAATAAGAGAGAGAGAGAGAGAGAGATGAAAAAGCAACTGACCTCTTAGAAATCTTTTACAAAAAAACTTCATCAAAGCTATGCTTGCTGCCACACTTAGAGGACTCAGAAAAAATTTTCACGAACATAAAGATTTTTTTCTGAATCCAACATGACAAATACTGAAAAAAAAAAAAAATGAAAACAAGTAAGTACGGAATAAGATTCCTTCTGAGGTCTCTCGAGAGAATATTCTCTTATAAAGCTTTGCTTTCTTCTTTTGGGTAAAACGTCTCCTTCTCGGGAAAATATCTTCACAAAACCCCCCAAAGAAAAACAGCATAGTTATGAGATGCTCGTTTTGCCTTGTGAAATGTCCAGTGTTGGGGAAGAGTTAGTGGCGGTTGTGTAGGCAGACAGAGATAAGTTGCTCGATCAAGAGAGGTCATTCACAGCCTCCATCTTTCGTAACCTCATCCCATCGGGAGGTTTATTCTTTCCTTCTATGTCCAGTCTTAGGATTTCTCCTCCAGAGTCCTGTTTCCCTGGCGTTCATTATCGCTCCTCTTCTAGGAGCTGAGTTCTATTCAGTCGGAGCCAATCCCCCATTTTCCAATTTTTTTTTCAGGTCAGTCACTTCCTCGGGAGTCGAGTCCGTTTCTACTCACACAAATTTTTTTTTCGCTTTCATCTGACCGGATCTCCAGACATTTGGTTGCTCTCCCCGTCGGCGTCTCCCTTGAGAAATAGAAATCTCATGTGGTTCAGGAATTCCAGGACCCGCCAGCTGCACAATCATCATGATCATCATCATGATGATCATCATCATCATGATCGTCATACGCCTCCTTAAAATTAGCGGGAGCTGCAAGGAGGTATTAATCTTCGACTGGTTATATACATCATTCCATTACTCATAATCACGACCGGTAATTTGCGACCGGTTTGGCCGCCAATGCAGTACCTCGAACCGAAAGAGATTCAGCGGTTGACCTGTAAGGCGCACAGATGCCATCCCGGAGGTCATGCCATGATTTATAATATATTTAATATGGGTATATCGTACTATATACCTGGTCTCTCGGTATGAATATTCTTCTTTTCATTTCTACTCTAGGGTTAAATCCTTTGAGCTATGTGCGGGTTAGTAAGATTCAATGCTTTGGTTCAATCCATAATTTGATTTTTTGTTCGGAAGCCGTGATTTGATGTGGGTAGAATTCACGAATCAGTTTTTTGGTTTAAATCTATGACTCAATGAGTGAGTTAAATTTAAGATCCAATATGTGAATTAAGTCCAAGATTCTAAGTGTTGCTTTAAAACAAATTTCCTTACGTGCTTTGGATCTACGATTTAATAAATCTATGATCCACTGTATGGATTACATCCATGAATCAAAATTCTGGTCGAATAGTCATTTCGATTGTGGATTAAATCCACGATTCAAGGAGAGGGTAAACAATTTGTTGTTTAATTCAAAGGACATTTTGAATATTAATCGAGGAAAAATTTGTATTGCCCTGCAATCACGAGGATTTGTACCTGCAACTATTTTTTCTTTTTTTGTCAATATACGAAAATAAGAGAATGTTAAAAGTCTTTAGGAGCGCAGATATGCCCCTTATACAAATGTACATTGCATAGTACACTCTCACATAAATCAGTGTCGTGATATGGCTTTTAATATATAGTTTAGACGATATTCATAAATGTTAATCACATCTCGTACATACGCGTACTTCGTTAAACTAAAATGTATGGCTCAATTATCAACGACAAGCCACTGTTACTATAAGTACTACAATTATTGATGATAATAATGTTAATAATAACATGTGTGACCTGATCGGCAGTCACTGAGAAATCCTGAAACATGATTTAGATATCGCTCGGGTACTAAACACTTCGTGGAAAATGCCAGCTCACACATGCATAAACACACACACACACACACACGCAAAACTCGCACCAAAACACTCATCGCAATCTTCTATCTTAACGGTTTTCTTTGCAGTCGCAGCATCGCTGTTGATAACAGACCCGATAACTTATCAAGACTAAGCTTCCTCCAGTGGTAGGGGTTAGACTCTCTGACTGGCTTCGACCCACGAGGCCCCTGTGTCACCCAAGGAAGGTTTATAACTCAAAATCAAAGCCCTACCCAGTGACAGACATAAGAACACAGACTAAACAAATGAAATTTTCGTTTTCACCGGTGCTATGTATCCATCTTTTCTTCAGTAACTTAATGGGAGTCACCAGTAGCTTGGGTGGCAAACCACCACCTTTTCTGTTGGTGACGTCATTAAACTCCTCCCACTGCAAACCCTATAATCAGTTTAATACACCCAAAAAATTAAACAGGTGTGTTTGACACCATTAGAATTAATTTCATTCAGTCGTAAAGTAATTAAATAATAAGTAATTACTTATGAATGGCAGGAACGTCGGGAAATGAAAAATAAGTATTTGTTGGTGCTAGGTAGAGTATTACTGGAAAATCTCTAATTCATGCCGTAATTTTGACATCCACTGCCTCACCAGGACACCATACAATAGTTGGTGGTTAATGGTTAGTCTATTTTGCAATCCACCCTTGAATTTAGGATAAATTTCGGCAACGAATTAGCATTTGAAAATATTTTGATAAACGTAATGAAACTTTTCTAAATTCTATACCTGTCATTCAGAGTTTTTCCGGGTAGTGCCGGATTGGTCAGCTAGTGTGTGTATATATATATATATATATATATATATATATATACATATATATTGATATGTATGGGTCCTCGTGGTCAGTTGGTGGAAATACACGTCTGATCATCGAAAGGGTCAGGATTCGATTCCCTGACGAGGTGGAACACTCTCGGCACGTGCTGTCTCAGGCTAGTCAGCTTCTGTCAATCTGGAATACGATTCACCAGGGTGGCAGTTAGTTGGCTGCAGTGGTTAGTAACTAAGGGAGAGAGAAGAGCAAGAGGCCAGCAACCTGATGTTATATATATATATATATATATATATATATATATATATATATATATATATATATATATATATATATATATATATATATAAAACCAGTAGTTAAAAACATCAGTAGAGATATAACTCTCATCTTGACTGATATGATCCCGGATCTAATTTATAGCCATCAAATACTGACTGTTTTTTTTAACTAAATTCACGATCAATAACCACCAAAAAACCTTCATAGCCTCCTGAACGTGTTTGTGATCTGGTATTTGCAGACAGATTTTTTTTTAGTGTGTTTTAAGTCTAGAATCTAAATCTGCCGTGTGTGAGTTTTTTTTTTTGACAGCTGATTCCTTCACGATAATTTTGGGAGGTCATTGAACTTTTTCCATGTCTTACTTCTCACCAGTACATTTTGACAAGATAATCATCTTGAAAATTCAATAGGTAAACACAATGATTAAATCTGATATCGGCATCACTGCTCCCTTTAACGTTAAACTGGGAACCTACATTAACAGTATTTCTCCATGTGGCTTTTTTAGCAAAACGGTGAAGTCGATAACCTCTAAAAAGCTTCATGGAGGGCGGGTGGCGAAAAACCTCAGGCAGGTTCGGATTCTACACTCAAAAAAACACGTGTTTCAGTTGAGAAATACTAGATCACAAACAGGTTTAGTAAGTTATAACGATTTCACTGTCTAATACCTGTCTCGCACCCAGCCAAACCTTACGAGATCTTTTGTTGGAATGTCCAGCCTCTCGTAGTTTCTTTGGTCTGTTGCACAGACTTTGTTTTTTTTTTTTTTTTTACAGCCTTTATGTCCAAGTGACAGCAGTGATGTATATGGGACTTTACAGTCCAAGGGCGTATTCGAATTAAGATACTAGGGTATTTACTGTAGGGATGTATTATAATAAATTATACATGCTTGAGATATCACCTCACATTGTTTGTTGATGGTTGCAGAGTCTGAGAAATGACAAAATGAATAACAGAATGTGAGGAATAATAAAGATGAAGTCAAAATAGAAATAGCTGAGTTAAGAAAAGACTGAGAGATTTTAAGATGTTTTGGGAATTAGGAAGAGAAAGCTGATAGATTTTCAAAATATTTCCAAAACACTACAGGTAGGGTGGAGGCATCTTAGATTAACGTGGTGAAAACAGTGGAAAAAGGTTTGAGCCATTCGAAGAAATGCGAGACAGTGATTAAAGGCTGAGAAACCGCAACGTTAAAATTAGAAAGTAGATTTTAAATGTGGGAACCAGTGTCCACATATGTAGGTTATTCAACGTCAATCATGTCTTTGAAGTTCAAGCAAGGAATACTGGAAGCCAATTTCGCATTAGAAAAAAAAAAAAACAGCCAACCAGTTTCAACGTTAGCAGATGTTGCTGTTTATACTGTTGAACAGCGTAATTCCCGAACATCTTATTACTGTTACTACTAATACTACTACCACTACTACTATATAGCTGTAATCGTTGAGTACACTTCCTTCTGACCCACGTGTTCTTCTCAAACACCACGCCCAGAGACTTGTCCTTCAAACATTCTGCCGAACAGGCGACTACCATCCTGAATGAATAAACAAGGTGTGCAACTTTTCTTTCTTTATTTTAAGTAACTTCTTGGTGACAAGAAGTTTCATACGGATGATGTTAACAAAACAAATTTTACATTACGTAGGTTTCTCGATCCTTAACGTGACCTTAGAATTACTCACACCAGAATCCTAAGGTTTTTTTTTTTTTTGCAAGTTTCTAAATATTGATTTTTCAAATTAAGTTTCTAGCTTCCTGTTCAAACTCAAACATGATTATCCTTAAAAAGCTGAGTAGGTTTAAAATCTTAACTGACCTTTGCACTTTTTATAAGGCTTTGACCTTGACCCTACTCTGCACGTAAGATTCATTATTGGCACATGAAAGTCAAATATGTAGTCTTGACCTCGAGTAGTTCAAAATTTATGGACCAGGTTAAATTACTGTTTCACTTTTGACCTCTAACCGTGATCTTGACCATAAACCTTTTGTCTGCTGCATTGGAACTCTTTATTTGCAAAAATATGAAATTATCTTTAAAATAGCTTCAACATAACTTTAGTGAATGAATGGATAGACCATCACACACACACACATATATATATATAAATATATATATATATATATATATATATATATATATATATATATATATATATATATATATATATATATATATATATATATATATATATATATATATATATATATATATATATATATATATAAGACGGGGAAACCAGGAACTTAAACAGTAAAGGCAGCAGCAACAGCCCCCAGCGGCAAGGAAAGCCAATCAGCTTCAACCCTGCCTAACCCAAGAGTCGCCATGCTGACTGCCACCTCTTGAACTAGATTACTAGAGCAACACGTTATGTTATCAGTTTCGTCCCACTGCAGTGAAGTCTCCCGTTCCCTTCGGCTGATAGCTGGGCGGGGTGGAGACAGAGAACACGCCGTCCCTGTCTTATCAAATCTCCGTGTGTAGGAGAGAGGATGGGATGTGTGGAGACGGGGGAAGGGAAGGGGAGGGGGCGCATTTTAATCAGGTGATCTAAATTGTCACGCCGAGATAAGAAAGTGGCAGAAATGGTGACGCTGTCCGCTCGCACACCAGCAGGTTTGATTGGGTTCGTCATTAGTCTTCAGAACAAAATGCGCCTTGAAAATAAATAAATATATATATATATATATATATATATATATATATATATATATATATATATATATATATATATATATATATATATATATATATTTAAGTTAAATGCTAGACATTGCCCAGAGTGAAAAGAAACTTTACGCATCCCAGAGTTGTACTTCGTGAAAATATGTTCTGCTAAATAAAATATCATTGTATTCCTTGTGAGACGTAATCTATCATTTTTGAACTGGACTTATTTACTAAATTTTGTACAATATCTAATACATTGAGATGCACTCGATATGAATAATATATTTGATAATGCAATTATGTAATTTACAAACAGGAAAGAACAATGTAAACTTGATAGATAAATTAGATTATGTACAGAATTGTATGAGTTTAGACTCATGAATTCTGATGTATTATCGTAATTCACAAAGGTAGCAATTGATCATCCGATGATCTGCTAGAATTCTTATCAGGGACCTTAGAGGGCAGAATACTTTAACAGAAATTATTAAAATATATAGGAAAAGATGCAAATTTGAATTCAAAGGGAAATTTCACTTCCAAAATTTTGCTATGGTTATGGGTAACTCTTTAGTACCAGTTTTAAGTAATCTGTATATGAAAATTTTCGAAAGCTGAATAATGAACAAAATTTTTCCACACACACTGTAATACGGTTGAGGTACGTTGACGACATAATATGCATTTGGGCAAGTGACAAAAATGTCAATACTTCCTTTTGTAGAGTGAACGAATCGATCCAGTCGATGAAGTTCACTCTGGAGACTGAAAATGACGTCAGCCTACCCTTTTTCGACTGAATAATTCATAAAGGCAGTTAGAATAGTGTGTACAGAAATCTACCACTATTTCTGCCAATGCGCTTTTTTATTCTGGCCAAAACAAGAAAAGAAGGCGATCAGTTTTTACAACCATGTTTTTAAGAGCATTGCGTATATGTATAGCCCTGAGTAGATTGGTGACGAAGCAGATATAATAAGGAATACGAGGCGAGAGATAAGATATCCCGATTCTTTATGAAACAGTGCATTAGGAGTGGCAGGAAGGACCTTAGTGATAACAGCAGGAAAAACTTAGACCATGAAAAAAACCTGGTTTCAAAGATCTTCCAAATCTCCTCAAGAGCTTCGGAGTTACGCAGCATTCAAGAACGAGAATGCAATGAAACGAGAGGTTACGAAGAACTCTCCTAACTTCACTGAAGGGTGTGTATATCAGGTCTCGTGTAAGTATTGTGACAACATTGATATTTCCCAAACTGGAAAATCGTTGGCGAAAAGAATAGAACAACATAAGAGATATATAAGATATGCACGATTGAATATTTTCGTTCATGTCATTAACAACAATCATTTGTCAACAGGACATTGGCAAAAAAGATGGCATATTCAACGACGCAGGAGAAAGAAATATTATCAAGTCCACTTTTTTAAAGGGAAACTTTCGTAAGAATGTGAATACCAGCCAAGTAATATGGAAACTCGATCCACCGATTAATCAAAAATTAGGCAAAATGTGTAGATTTTAAGGAAGGTAGTTGATACGGGTCTTTCGAGCTGTCACCCTAGCATATATATATGTATATATATATATATATATATATATATATATATATATATATATATATATATATATATATATATATATATATATACACACACACATTCAGGCGGAAGTATATATTAACAAGCAGAAGTCGAAAGGAGTCGACAGTCAACGAAACAGTTATATATTTATTATTAGAAACGTTTCGTGTTGCTTAAACACATCATCGGTCTGTAAAATTGAAAAATACATAATAATTCTTTTAATTAAAAATAAAAGCTAAATTAGAAACAGTAGTTATATTCTTTGAAATTACAAAAATTTATATAGGGCAAAAAAAAGCAAAGAATTTTTTAAAGCCAACCTGTGGGTGTAGGGGTGTGTGTGTGTGTGTGTGTGTGTGCGTGCGTGGGTGAGTGAATGGGTGTGACTGTTGATGTGTCGTGTCTATATCAAATAAATTTCAAAGTATTTCAATATACTGCCTTATAATTACAGAAAAATTATAAGACGAAATAACCTATAATAATATATTTTGATGAATATGCCACGGAAAGTCCAAAACCTTATCAGTTAATCGAATTACATAGAAAAGTTCACAATCGATTGAAGCTCCTCAACAAAAAAAAAATCACCTGTGTTTTTCCGAACATCAGTTACCTGCACATCCTCAGGCGGTGTGTAACTTAATCGCTCGATTTATGTAATGTTACTTTTTATTTATTCGTATACCAATACATTTATTCATTCATTCTTCGTCTTACGGTAGTGACATGCGAAAGTATTATGCAGTCTTAGTATTTTAGTTCTACTAATTACTCGCGTTTATTCGTTTAGTAAAAAACTGATAATTTTATTGAAAAGTACCGTATTGCTTTCTTTATTGCACCAGTCGTGTTATTGAGTGTTTTTTGTTCCATTTCGTTTTTATTTCACTTATTTATTGTTTTCTAATGAATGAACGAACCTCGGTTCTTAAGTGTGATTCGCTGTTCTAAGCAACAGCGGCGCACATGTCAGAATGCTCCGTCAGATCAAATCCATTTGCCTTACAACCCCCGGCGGAGGAGGCTGCCCGTCCGGGCTAATGAAAACATCACGAGCGCCGGCGGGAAAAAAGACCGGGGAAAAAACACGGACGCTTCGGAGAGTTTTAATGGCTTTGATTCGCTCTGCGGAATCTGTTGTCTTTCGTTCGCCGGGTTTGGAAAGGGGAGTTCGTTTCGCCGATGCGTTCGTCATCTTTCCAGCGTTTGTTTATTCATTCCCGTTTCAGCGATCTTATTATTTATTCGGACCTGTACGTTTATTTCAGATGATTTAAACAATTAAGTATTTCTATTAACTCATGCTCGTCTATTTCTATCAGTTATGAATACACGCATTCATACGTACATACGTAATTATATAGATATTTACTAACTCCTTCGTGTAGACTTCTGTTAACTCTAATTGCACGCGTAGACACGCAGTTCTATAAATGCATTCATACGCCTTTTCATTTTTGTGACTTATCGATCGCGTTGGTCAGCATATATATATATGCCTTTATTAGTGGGTGGTAACTAATTTGCAAGTGAACCTCCCAAGGAGTGTGCAACAATGAAGAAAATTGAGGGTAAAAAAAAAGGGGGAAGAAAGGGCGGTCAGGTAAGCCCCCATGCGTGGCAGGTAATTAATATTCGGACACCGAGTGCATAAGTAAGACAGGTAAGGAAGGCCGGGTGCGTCCTCTCTTTCTCCCTCTCTCCTTTCAACAAATCCTTAATTGTTGGTAAATCTATGGAAAAAGTAAGATAATGCTCTTCAAAAAAAAAAAAAAATTCTACATACCTTTCCCCTTCCGTGTCCATTCGTCGAATAGCCGGGACAAAGGAGTAAAACGGAAAGAGTAAGAAATGGAGAATTTACTGTAAATTCTCGTTGCCATCAACAGATTTGTTCTAGCTCTGAAAATGTACAAAGTCGGAAGAAACCTCTAAAACTGGCAGGACAGAGCTCCAAAAATGCAATTTTTCTGGCTCCGGAAAACGTGGGGGATCCTAATCGGATTAAAAGATTAATCATTATGATCTTCACCCCGCGATGATTCCAACGAGACCTCAGTGTTTGCATTTCGGACCTGTGCTTTGGGAGGGGGTTGAACGGTCATACACACGTACACAGGCCATCTTTATAAAATGTATAGGTTATTATTATTCTTAAAAACGCAGTTCATCTTGATTGCCATGTTCCCACAGAACAAATTTCCGAAGCCGAAAAAATGGGTCAGAACGGAGCTGAAATCAGGTAATATCATATATTACCTGATAGGATCACATTCGTTAGGTCCGTGGTTCGACCCCAGTGTACCATTCGTCAGTCGACCCATCTGTGTGTGAATGGGACCGGAGTTAACAACAGTCGTCAAGAAAGTGACATAGAGCTATTGTATTTAAACACACACAAATATATATACATACATACATATATATATATATATATATATATATATATATATATATATATATATACATATATACATATACACATATACATATATGTTCATTTTCCTGTGGGTTCATTGTTAACAACGAAACACATAATAGGCATACCATGCAAATTAGATCTTTAAATAGCTCCTGCCAAATGGTGTCTGCGACGATTGCATCATGAGCTCATGCGTCAACGACCGTAGACGTTGCACTGCCAAGGAAACTTCTTTTCCCCTGTCAGTTAAACCATCGCGTGATTGATTGACTGAAAGGGACAATGCTCTTCTCTTACTTCTTGAGAGGAAATCATGTTTGTCCTCTGATGGCACGAACTGAGATTATACCATTATACGGCTCTGCATATTTCATATGGATGATTACGGTTATTTATTATAAAGTCAGTAAGTTTTCACGGTGCCTAATAATCTTTGTATGTCACATTCCATGTTACTAATTTGATACGAATTTGCGTTCAAGTTCCTTTAGTATCTTGGTTTGAAAACCCGTGGTGTAGGGAATCATTTTCAATACGTGTTCCGCAACTTATGTGAAGGCTCACATTTTAGCTTAGTGCTTTTAAAGATCTGTGGTCCAACGAGAAGTGTTTTGAGTTCCGGAACAGTCTTTGGTCTCTCTGAAAAGCCACAAAATTCGCGTAATCATATCGCAAAAGCTATTAGTTTGATCTCGTGACGTCATATCATTTTACATGGAACTTTTTGGCTGTACGTACAAAACAACGGGGGCTATTTTGCACTGCTGACGCTTCTTGTTAGTCTCTTACATCATGAAGTGGCCAAAGATCTAAAAATAATTTGACAGAGATGACAGTCTTAACAGCAAGAAGACTTAGAATATTGGCCAGGACCTCTTGTACAAAGAGAACTAGCAATTATATTTGACTCCTCCTTAACTTGCCTAACCTTCATTCACCCCAAGAAATTAATTTACGGCGCTTTTTAATGCGCTAAAATGATTTTATCTTTCCACCCCTCAAAAAATGCTTCCCTCACACCAGGCCATTGCAATGGATTTACCTCTATCTCTTCCTGTTTATCCTTTCCTCTTTCGGCATGTAGCACATAAACTTACTGTTCTCTTTACTGCGCTTTACGCGGTCTGGAAAAGACAAATAAGAGATTTGAAGACGATTTAGAGCCTGGGCCTGCGAATAAATCAGGTCGATAACGCCGAGAGAATACTCTGTCATGTTTATTTTCGTTCAGATGCTGATGGAACGTCGACGCAACTCCCGCATGAGGGGGAGACTGGAAATGAATAAGATTCATAACAGCAATAAATAGCCTTGGAAATACATATTTCTGGTGAGATGGGCGACATAATGCTCTTATGCAGCCCAGACTTGAATTAGTGAGAGAGAAGGAATGCCTGAAGAAACTGACTTGGCGTTAACCCAGAGGCAGATAACAGACCGCCTCTGAGTGATAAGAAATTGTAAAGCCTGAAAATCGGAGGCAAAGTGGGACTTCCCGGGCTTGTCAGTGGAGGAAAAGAAACAGCCACCGACCGGGGCAGTCCTAGACTTACTGATTCCCACAGTCTGAAGCCTTCTTTCCTCACTTGCTTATCAGATAAATTCTGTCACCGAGAAGCTTGGAGGCGGTGAATCACAGGCTGCGACAATCTTCGGCGCGGTCTGCATGAGGTCAGAGAATGTTTATAAATAGGAATGATGTTTTATTGACACTGATATGCCCTGTCTGATAAAATAAACGTGGGTTTTCCGCTAAGAATTGGGTAATGTGTTTTTTCACGGTTTATGGCGGTCGTTAAGTCTACAAATTAGGAGGTCGTTTTTAGAAAATCAAGTGGATATTTACCAGAGTTTTGGCAACACTTGAAAAATGGTATCTGAGTTATAAAATTGATGTAAATTTTTGTGAGACATTAGTAATGGAATGTAAGGAAATAAATTAGAATTATAGCACCAGTTTATATATACATATATATATATATATATATATATATATATATATATATATATATATATATATATATATATATATATATATATATATGTATAATGCACTTACCTGGGATCTCTCTCTCTCTCTCTCTCTCTCTCTCTCTCTCTCTCTCTCTCTCTCTCTCTCTCTCTCAAACCCCAGTTACAAAAATAAAAATTTGTTAAGTAAACCCAACAACTTATCAATACAAAATGAAAATATAAAATGAAAATAAGCCCCATCAAAACGTAAACCCCCGAAAAAAAGCAAAAATCTCCCAGAGAGAGAGAGAGAGAGAGAGAGAGAGAGAGAGAGAGAGAGAGAGAGAGAGAGAGAGAGAAATATATTACTAAATGCGATTCGTCCCATTGGCTCTTGAAGGTTTATCCTCTGTAACTTTTAAATCTTCCGTACCTCTCCTTTAGAATCTCTGATACCCGAATTGAGAGTAGAATGTATTCCTTATTAACTGTGGAGAAGGAAGCAGCATTCTCCCATCAATTCACTTCCAAGCTATTTTGTATCGAAATTAGGTCGTCAATGAATGGGTGTGATCATTGCCGAATGGTCATTCATTCTTGATAAACTATCGCACTGAAGATATTTTGTACATTTTTGCAAGGATATGTTTTATGTATAAAACATATATCATTTCTCGGAGAGTGGATGGTTCTTGGTGCAATTTTTACATAGCATCAATAAAAGAAGAAGAAGAAGAAGAAGAAGAAGAAGAAGAAGAAGAAGAAGTCTTTCCTGAGCTTTATCTCACAAAAGTCTCCACTCGGCTCCAGCCTCAATCCACATAGTTCTCATCCAATCAGACCTAGATCTCCCAATTCTCAAGGTACTCACAGGAGCCAGGTGACATTATCATGGACTATTCTCTCACGGGATGTCAAAATCACCCGCATCTTCCTGCATCCCATTCACCATTATCATATTCACATATGAAACTTCCGCAATTCCCCATTTGGCGTCATTTCAAACTGTCCTCTTATCTGGCTGCTAATATTCTTAAGACGTTGTTCCCAAGTCGACAAAATCACTTATAGCTTCACCGCCGTACTAAGAGGTCATTGCAGGAGTATAGATAGTATTAGATAGTATTAGACTATTATACAGTATTTTACTGTCGTATGCAATATCATACTTTCTTCAGCCTGCCCATTGAAATTTTTCATTAAATTCCTTCTCGAGAGAACCTGTCTTGCTTTGCGATAGCTGCCGACATATTTCTCCGTTGCTATAAAATGATTCCTCGGCGATCCTTTCCTTCTATATTCTATGGATGCTCTTGTGTTTGGAAAGAGTATACTTCCCATAACAAGATTATTTGCAGGACAAAAACTGGTCGGTTGCATCCCAGATCTTCCTTGCCCATCGCCAGAGACCTAAATTTCATAATCAGTCAGTCAGTCAACCATAACTTCGTTGTCCTTGTCAATATTTATATTTATTATTCTAACAACAACATTGCCTATGTAACTATATTTCAAGAACCTTTCTACAACACTTGCTTTGTAATAAAGTTTAATAAAGTTACGACGAGACGCAGAAATAGCCACGGAAACAAACGACGGGAATAGTAAATAGAGATATTAATGCGATTGAAAAGGAATTGTTTTTCTCAAGACAGGTTATAAAAAAATATATTATTTATTTGATTATATGTCTATATATTCATTAACTTGAAAACAGATATGGTAGCTTTTTTATTTATCTATTTCCAGAGAATTAATATACATGTTTCTATAATTAGTCCCTCTTTTTGTCTCTTACAAGCACGCGCAGATCCACACACAGTGTTTATATATATATATATATATATATATATATATATATATATATATATATATATATATATGTGTGTGTGTGTGTGTGTGTCACTAACAAAGCTGCGGCTCTAAATGGAAAAACTGAATGCTAAAAGACACGTGACTCAAACAAGGAAAGCAGCCCAGTATGCTAAGAGAATTACGCCGGTAAAGAACGAGCCACAAATGAGGAATTATCTTAGAAAATTTATTAAAGCAAGAAATTTAAACTTTGATATTGTGTTGGCTCTGATTTCTTTCGAAAGTTTTGATTTACCCGTTTTTAAATTTAGTCTTTTCCGTATGAAAACGAAACTTTGTAAACAACGGATTTATCCGTTTTTAAATTTAGTCTTTTCCATATAAAAACAAAACCTTGTAAACAACGATTTTTCGTTATGTTGGTTATTCCTCATTATTCATTAGAACGTTTCTCTTTGCCATAATGCGTTTTATATATATATATATATATATATATATATATATATATATATATGTGTGTGTATTATATACATATATATGTATGTATATGTGTATACATATATAATATATATATATATATATATATATATATATATATATATACACATATATATATATATATTAGATTTCCTTTACGTGTCTGTCTGTCAAACTTTTTCAACCCCACAATATGAGCTTTACTTTAAACAATTAGGAACATTTCACTGCTTCTTATGAGTAAGGTAAGATTCCATTCTCTCTCTCTCTCTCTCTCTCTCTCTCTCTCTCTCTTTCTCTCTCTCTCTCTCTCTCTCTCTCTCTAGCTGTCAGTGGGTCTCATCTTGAAGTTATGCCACTTGGCAGAGCGTTCGTTTTATAACGAGCTTCCATTTTTTTTTTTCTAATTCAGCGCACGTATTGTTTAAAAAGCAAAACTATCCCGTTTTCCAAGAACGCGGGTGTAAACGAACCAACAGGTTAATCACGCTTGTAAAGAACAGGAGAAAGCAAAAAAAAAGAGAAGCAAGCACCGACTCGATCCATAAAAGAAGTCACACA
Source organism: Macrobrachium rosenbergii (assembly GCF_040412425.1). Taxonomy (NCBI): domain Eukaryota; kingdom Metazoa; phylum Arthropoda; class Malacostraca; order Decapoda; family Palaemonidae; genus Macrobrachium; species Macrobrachium rosenbergii. The sequence continues at coordinate 307,444 of NC_089784.1, read as the reverse complement.
CCCAACCGCTCAGGAGAAACTGACGTCAAGTCGGGCTAAATGACGTAAGCCATTGACCTCAGTACAAGAGATTTCGTTTCCTTTTTATCATCCCCGTCCTGATAATCTCGATTGTTTTCATCCTTTTTTTGCATGTCTTTACGCAATCGGGTACGTACCAAAACAATCAGATATTGTTTTCACCCGTGCACACATATATATATGCCTAGGTTTCGTTAGGATAGTGGCCAAAAGGCAGCAACGAGTGACCTCGCCAAATGAGAGTTCGGCTGCTTCATCTCGTCATTTTCGGGGGATTGAGTTTTGTGCTTAATCGCGTTATCATGTTTTTTAGTTCTAGTTATAAGAGAATGTAAGTATTCATCAATAAATGACAATCATTCATCACCTAGGTCTAGGTTGCGTTCGGATCTGTGGTTAGTGGCAACGGTTGATATGGTACTTTTTTTTTTATCTTATATTTAATTCAAAATAAAAGAATATCTTTGTGAAGACCTTATGGGGAAAATTGTTGAGAGAGAGAGAGAGAGAGAGAGAGAGAGAGAGAGAGAGAGAGAGAGAGAGAGAGAGAGAGAGAACTGCATTCAGAACATAGGCCGATTTGTCCTTCTGTGCAAACTTGGGGCTTTGGTCGAAGGTTTCATTTTTAAAATCTTGAATATATAGCTGTACTTATACCCCCCCTCTCTCTATGTATATAATAAATATGTATCTAATTGTATTTCTCTATATTTACTTATTAATTCATCTCTATTTACAACTCTTCTGCGGTTCTAGTAATGGGTCACTGTATTCCGTGGAAGGTGGCCAAGCGGTTCAATGCCCGATTAATTATTTTATGTCACTTCTTCTTCTGAAAAGCTCAAGATAAAATTAGTACTTTATTGATAACCTGATTCTGTACATTCATGCCTCACCATGTTAATAATAATAATAAAAAAAAAATTAACGTTTTTGTTGCAGAAAGAGGATGAACAAGCGTAAACCAACTTTTTTTTATCAGATGTGATAAGAGCGAACGTTATTTTTTTTTTTCTCTTGAAGTGCGTTTTTTTTTCTACCGGAAATGCATGTGAGACCTACCCACTCTCCCCCCCCTCTCTCTCTCTCTCTCTCTCTCTCTCTCTCTCTCTCTCTCTCTCTCCTCTGACTCACGTGATGTGTCTTCTCGTGATTGTAGTTTGAGGAAATGACAAGACAACTCTCTCTCTCTCTCTCTCTCTCTCTCTCTCAACATTTTTTCCCATAAAGTCTTCACAAAGATATTTTTTATTTTGAATTAAATAAGTGTAAGATAAAAAAAGTCGCAAATCAGCCGCCACGGTAGTTGGCGGTTAGCAAAGCCCAGGAACCCAGAGTACACAAAAACCCCGACTTTGGCCCTTTATAACTCTGGAAATATTCACCCGATCGGGGTGAAACTTTGGCTCTAGAGATTTCCCACTAATGCCTCTAATAGTGCCATGTTTCATCGAAATCCGTTCAGCCGTTCCGGAGATCCAGATATCGATTTTTGGCGTTCATAGGATTTGGTAGGGGGTGGGTGGGTGACGAACCTAATGTATATGTGGAGCAATAACGGTAAAAAATAGTTTTTCTGAAAGCTCGCATTCTGAAAGGGTACCTTCCGGGGTTTGTCTTTTAAAATAATGAAATTTTAAAGTTACAGTAGGTCTATGCTATTCAAATTAGCCATCAAGATTCAAATTTCCTGATGGTCAGGTACGGACTGCTCACACCATTAGAAGAGACGCTGTTTTCTTTATGTGTGTGAATAGCAAGTGGTGTTAGGAGAAGTTGGCTGACTTACTGTCAATTATCTTAATCAAAAATTATCACACACGTTTGATTTACCTACGCGGGTTTGGTTTAGGCGATCGTTGACCTACCCTAAATAAAGAGCCTCAAAGTTGGATTGTTTTCACACGCACACACACACATACATATATATATATTGTATAGTTATGCAGCAAACGAGCTGAGCTGACCACAATCACACAGAAGCCACATATAGGTCTAAGAAAAAACTATATCTAAACCCTAAATAACCACCATACCTTTGCTACCACATTTTTCTCGGTCCAGGGCGTTGCCATTACAAAAAAGGACTGAAATTACAGGAAAAAAAGTGATGAAATCACAGAAGGGGGTAGTAAAGTCCAGCCACAAGAGACTGATATGGAGGTCAGGGGATACAAAGGAATTGGGTATGGGGCATAGGGCTTTACTCTGCAATCTGTTAAATTACGATGAAAGCGAAAAGTAGAAGCAGGAGTCTTTTCTCAATCAGTATAGAAAGCGAGTGCCATTATAATACGCATATTGAAAAGGCTTTGGTTTGGACAAACCACCGCTGATGGTGTGAAGATTATGCAAGAGCGCCTGATTCCAGTACTACCCAACACTGACCCGGCCCATGTTTTGTTGAACATTACTCTAGTCTCTGCAACAGCAACAGCAACAATTGGAACGAGTTCTCCCCTATCATTCTCGACGACAAAGAAGAAAAAAGGAAAAAAAAAATGTTACCCACATAGAAGCGTTGCGTTTATATGATTTGCTCGCTTCCAAGTGAATACATTTGCTCTATGTTTTCAAATTGTATCGCTTGAAGAAATGCCAGTGTCATTCTCTTCAGGTATGGTCAGCGTTGTGCGTATTATAATGGCAATCGCTTTGCATAATTATTGAGAAGAGACTCCTACTTCTACTTATCGCTTTCATCATAATTTATCAAGTTGTGGAACAAAGCCCTACTCACTTTTTTGCCTGTGATTTCCTTTAAACTCAACATTTGCACAGAATCACCCAGTTGGATAATAATTGTCTTTTATCGTTGAGATGAGGCTAACCAAGAAATACGTAGAATTTTTACTCGTTCCACAGGTTTGTAATTTATTTCCAGTCTCTAATTTTAGAGAGAGAGAGAGAGAGAGAGAGAGAGAGAGAGAGAGAGAGAGAGAGAGAGTAATTCCTTTCCTGAATCACATTTCAACTTGTTTACGTAGGTGACACGTTTATATGCCAGCTGAATTCAGGATCTTAAATTTACCAATAGTTTTTGGAAAATCTCTGTTGTATTTTGCATAATTATATATTTTTCCATTAGAAAAATAATTCATCGTTAATTATGCAGGCCACGAAGCAAGGGCTGAGTGTAAAGTGAGATTAAAAGAGTAGAAAAGGGAAGAGAGAGGAAAAGAAACTATTGCATCATCAACCTTAGCTCAGGGCATTACACGTCTCTGTAGTAGCTCACTTGCCTACCACTGCCGCCACTTACTATACCCTTACCAAGGTTGAGCGATCATTCTCATTTCCATATCCTGAATAGCTCATTATATACGTAAAATTAACTGCGGGATAATCTTCCCAGTTATTCATCGAATGCCATATACTGCCTTTACAAAGAACTCGGATGCTATCTTTGCAAAGAACTTCTATACCAAGGCTCTGCTAGGCCCACAAAAGTTTTGGCTCCATACGTTTCCCCCTTTTACAATGTCTATTTTCCGTATTTTTTTTATATCTCGCATAATTTCCCTAATGATAACGAAAACTAAACGTCCTTCTCCGGCCTGGCTTTAATATTTTTAATTTATTTGCGGGGTTTAATGGCACTTTGTCCTCATGCCAAGTGGCTCGAGATGAGTCTACCTTTATTAGTCAGAGTGACACCAGGTCGTCTTGTCTCTTTACGTCAATCTCTGGCTAATTTCCTCGTGATTATTATGATTTCATTCTCCTCATGGAAAGCTCTCTCTCTCTCTCTCTCTCTCTCTCTCTCTCTCTCTCTCTCTCTCTCTCTCTCTCTCTCTCTCTCTCCCTCTATATATATACGTGATTTGACATCTAATGTGTAAAGTTTTGTTGATGAACATGAGACCTAGTTATGTGTCTGCATACCGAGTGATAAACACAGCTCCGTCAGTCTTTTCAGGCGTGACGGATGTTTTCACGTTCTTTGAAGAATTCCTTCGGCGTTTGAAAATACACTTTTTATGTTTATCCGTCAGTTGCTTTCGTTTTTTTTTTTTATATGCGTGGATTGGTATTCACTGTTCTTCTTCTTTCTGTTGTACTCTCTTTTTTATTCGTGGGACTTCTTTTTTTGTGAAAGTTTTAGTAGCAGGCTGTTTAGAATTAAGTTTTGTTGCATTATGATAGCTGGAGCATTTTACGTGATGGTAATGTTTATCATAAATTGTCGCCGAAAGAGACTTTAAGGGCAGTTGGGGTTACAGTAACGAAGGCCACACAAGCTTTACCTTTCACTGAGAAATTGAAATCTGAAACTGTTTTACCAAATCTTCTAATGTTTTCAGCATATATTTCTGGAATATATTAGATTCAAGTACTCCGAAAGAGGGCAGTTATAAAGTGAAACTGTAAAGCAAAATGTGTTTAGCCTTTGTTTCATTTCCTCGTCTCTGTTGGTTGGATAGATTCCAGAAGTCCACTCAAGGCCCTTTATCACGTCAGCAAACTTTGGGCGATTGTCCGTGTTGGCATAAAGCCGGTTTATTCTAAACCAACCAACCACCTTCGTTTCCTACTTTACGTAAAGTCCGCCTGGAAATGAATAAAGACGGCGTCACTGAATCAAATTACATGAAGCTATTCAAATGAATATTTAGATGAGTCCTGATTCAGATCTACTTATTTCTTCGCCGTCTCTGGATTCTTTGCTTCGTCCAGCGCAGTCATTCTGTCCCGTGGGAGATTTTCTCGCTAGTGAATTGTCCTTTTTGGATGTTTGTGTCCTTCATCTTTATCGAATTCGTCTTTTGAGGAAACAAAATGCTGTCTTTCATTTTCCTTTATTCATATACTCATCGTTATTTTCATGACATTTTGTTTTTTAGTTACATTTTGCCGTAGTTTAACATTCATTATTTAGCATACCTTTCCGACTCCCATCTTTTAAACTATGTAGCTCTGCACTTTGTCATTTTGTTTAATCATGCTTTTTTTAAACATTTCACTTGAATTTTCCATTACCATTCGTAATTTTCACTCATTTCGTAACATTCAAGCATTCATTCCTCATTTGATTTCCTTCACGATGAACGAAATCGTCCACGGCCCAGACTTGCTTCAAGTCCTCCATTATAGATTTCGCCGGACATTGCTTACCTGGGAACGCACCTGTTCATTTGCATGCCTAGCGCGTCGGCATATAGACAGTATACTGCACAGTATATTTAGAGCTTTAGCCCCAAAGACAAGCTTTCACGGCTCTCTATGATAGTTGGTTGCTGGAGAGACGAGGGTGAAGGAGAATTGGCTGAGAGAAATGATCATACGTAGTTATCAGGGAAAACGTTTGCAGTGTATAAGTATTGTCGACAAATTTTTCCTTCTTCTTCTTCTTCCTATTATTAGTATTCAGTAATAATCCTTTGATTTTAGAGGTATTTTTTAGTAAGTCAGTTTATTGTATCTGCTGTAATAGCTGTTACTTTGATGATGATTATGATTATCAGTAAATATTATTGTTTTCGTTATTATTACGGTCAAAATAACTTACATAATTCTGTGAAACTGAGGGTGACCTTTCCCTTTATTACAGCTGTGTCCAAGGTGATTGTTACGTTACCTCTCGCCTCATTACCGGATTTTTTTTTTATAACCACGTGATGCAGTGAGCGGTTCATTCACCAGATGCCCGAACTGTCACATGAGAGAGAGAGAGAGAGAGAGAGAGAGAGAGAGAGAGAGAGAGAGAGAGAGAGAGAGAGAGAGAGAATGCCTTTAATCAGATATATTAACTGTCTGAAAATACAAACAAAGTAATCCTACATCTTTGCCCTAAAAATCCTCTCTCCATTGTTCGTAAGTTCTTGCCCGGTTTGCCATTTCGTTACTTCTCATTCCTCTCTGTTATTCGTCCCCCTCAATAAAAGCATCTCCCCTCCTCCCTCCCCCCACCCCTCCCCACCCGCTCCTCAAATTTGCCCAGCGCCTGGGGTTTCATGACAGCTTCCTTGGCCCTATCACCCCCCAAGATCCTATACCCGCCTCTCCTCCCAGCCCGCCTTTACAGCAATCCAATTCGTCACAGATCATACTTAGGGTTCTGTAGCAAAGGCCCGGTGGCTATGCTGCCCCACCCTCGGTCACGAATAAGTAGCCGTCGTTTCTCGTCCCCCGGTCCTCCAGCGGCCTGGGTGGGAGGTCAAAGTCATCGGTCGTATTTTTGGACGGCGGATCAGTCAGTGTTCCTTGGCTGGCTCGGTCTCCCTGTCTGCTTCCAGGCTTCAGAATTCTCTTCTCGAGTCCCTTTTCCATTCACCGAGGACCTTCCGTCCCTGCAGAAGCTGCAGGTCCGTCCTTCGTGCCGCTGCATGTCGCTAAAAGGAAAATGGTATCGTCTCAGTAAAACGAAAATAATCTCGTCTCGGCAATGTGTATGTGCGTAACAGGTCAATAAAATTAACCTGTTACACTCAGAGTTCAACAGGTCAGGTCGTTGGAAGCGGCTGAAGCGTTTAGTTAGACGAAGCCCTTCCAAGCCGGCAGAAATTTCGCTTGATGGCTTCTGGTCCATGACCAAATGCTGAAGCACTTGCTCTTGAAAACAAATGATGTCTTCTGGTCCATGACCAAATGCTGAAGCACTTGCTCTCGAAAACAAATGATGTCTTCTGGTCCATGACCAAATGCTGAAGCACTTGCTCTTGAAAACAAATGGGTTTGTTAAACCCTGACGTTAAAAATGATTCGGAACGGCCTGCCTGCATGGGTATAGTAGGTCAAAGTCATCTCTCGAGTCGCGACCCCGTTTATGGGTTTGCTGTCGAAAGCACACCGATTTCTTAAAAAGCCCCGGAGGCCCGCTGGACGCAAGCGAATAATTCTGCCTTTGATATTTCCAGCGCCGAAAGTTGCCTCTGTTAAGTATATATCATTTGCGCGGCTACTACTGCCGCTGAAGCTTAGTCTTTAATGTCTATACTTAGCTTGCCTCGTGATGTGGTGGAATGAATACTTCATTGGCTTCCCTTTTTAGTAGGCCTTCTGCCCTGTCTCGCTCCTGGTCATTGGCGGTTGTCTGGAACTCTTTACAAGACTTTCGAATGGGAGTTATAATTCCGCTTTATCTGGGCTTTGTTTCCCTGCGTGGTTTGGACACGGGCTGGATGAGGCTGGTCGGACACCAACGCCGGAGAAGGTGCAAAAGGGGATAGGAGGGTTGGTGTGGACCCCTGGAAGCCGCCCAAAACAACTGGGACGATATGAACTCCTTTTTTGGTTCTTGTTTCATGTTTAATTTTTTTTTTTTTTTTGTGGAGATTTACCGGAGAAGTTTACTGTATACAATATGAGTTTTATTTGGAAGAAATAATTTTTTTTTATTCTATAAAAGATTCTTTTATAAACACTATTAGCCAATTTTACACAGCAAAACGGACCATTCGCCTGAATTATTTTTTATTCTATAAAAAGAATATTCTCTTTTATTAACACCATTAACCAATTTTACGCAGCAAAAGAGACCATTCGCCTGAATTAATTTTCATTCTATAAAAAGAATATTCTCTTTTATTAACACCATTAGCCAATTTGACACAGCAGAACGACCATTCGCCTGAATTATCTTCTATTCTATAAAAAGAACATTCTATTTTATTAACACCATTAACCAATTTTACGCAGCAAAACGACCATTCGCCTGAATTATTTTTTATTCTATAAAAAGAATATTATCTCTTATTAACACCATCAAACAACTTTAAACAGCAAAAGAGACCATTCGCCCGAATTACTTTTCATTCTGTAAAAAGAACATTCTCTTTTATTAACACCATTAACCAATTTTACGCAGCAAAACAGGCCATTCCCAAATCACAAAAGCTTCCGCATCCCGTTGTCACTCGCGAGCGGCGGCGGCGGCGGCGGCGGCGATGCATATATGCATGTATCAAAAAAAAGCCTTGTGTCTTAGGACAAATCGTTGCTGGATTTGCATGGCCGCAACTGGCGACCAACAATAATAAGCCCTATTGGAGGTAGAGGATCCCAAAGAAGACTTTGCTCATAACCCTTCTAGTCACGTACACGTATACTTCACTCCCCCCCCACCACCCCGGCTCCCACCAACCCACACCCTCTCACCTTACCCTTAGCTACACTTCCATGTCTTAGGACAAGTTTCTCTCTCCCTTCCCTGAAGATCCTTCTCTCTCTCTCTCTCTCTCTCTCTCTCTCTCTCTCTCTCTCTCCTGCGTCGATGACCAGCGCTGTAGTGACGCATATGCGTATTTTAAAACAAGTTATTCAGGAAATTCTCTCTCTCTCTCTCTCTAACCAACACTCCAGTAACGCATATGCATATTTTAAAGCAAGTCAGTCCTCTCTCTCTCTCTCTCTCTCTCTCTGACGCCTTGACCAGTTTATTCTTAAAATATATATCCAGCTATCTTCCTTACGACTTCTCAAAAGGCGAGTGCAAGCGCTGGCATAAGGCCATTCTAATGTAACGAACGTAACTCTGCCTCTTTCTGGAGCCTGGCGAAGGTGGTCGTCTTCATTGGTCGTCTGGTGGTCACGCACTTGTTCTCTCTTATCTTATCCTCTCCTCCTCCTCCTCCTCCTCCTCCTCCTCCTCCCGATGCTAGTCTAGTCTACGAGTCTCCATTTTCTCCTTACTGCTACCCGTCACGCTCAAGTTTTTGCAGGCCAGCCTTCAAGCTAAATCATCATCCTTCTCCTATTCCTCCTCCTCCTCCTCCTCCTCCTCCCCCTCCTCCACTCACTCTTTACTTCTTCTTCTTCCTCTTCTTCTCTTTCTTGATTAGCACCCAAGCCCAAAAAGGCTGGTCCTCGAATGCAGGCAGCTTCCTTAGCCAAACCCCGCCACTTCAGGCTAAAATACGTCGTTTTTTTTTTTTTTTTTTAACATCTATTCCTTTTCTAACTCTGAGAGAGAGAGAGAGAGAGAGAGAGAGAGAGAGAGAGAGAGAGAGAGAGAGATTGTGTTGCAATCTGTTGCACCTAATTTTTCCTACGTATGTCATTATCCTCGTCATTGCTACTGGACTAACTTTTATCACCATCCTCAAGTGAATAGATTCATCATTTTTCGCAGTCAATTGCACCATTATCAAAGCCACTGGAGCAATGCTCAGCATTCCTCACGATCATCATCATCATCATCATCATCATCATCACCGAGAAAGGCATTCGTGAATGTTCACCTTCACAGAGAGAGAGAGAGAGAGAGAGAGACGATATGCAGATAAGCTCACCAAATTTCACCATTTTTCTTCCTCCGTTTCACTGAATTTCTCCGCCGTTCACTTTTATCCCTTCATCAGCTCCTTCATCTCATCCTTCGCCTCTCTCTCTCTCTCTCTCTCTCTCTCTCTCTCTCCACTAAGTGGTATTCCAGGGCCCTGGTACCGTCACGTGCAGGTGGGGCGTCTCTGGTAATGGGGGGAGGGGTTATGGGGAGGCAGGGGGAGGGCGGGGGGCGGGAAGAGACCGGGCAGGAGGCAGGAGGCAGGAGGAAGGAGGCAGGATGGCCGCTGTGATGTCCTCAGGTAGTGGACCGGTCTGCCGTGGTATTTGGCCTCAATTGGTACTTTGGGTGAGGGCGGAATAGCAGCTTTCCTGCAGGTCACAACCCTCCTCCTCCTCCTCCCCCTCCTCCTCCTCCTCCTCCTCCTCCTCCTCCTCCTCCTCCTCCTTCTCCTCCGCCTAAGCATGCAAAGGGGCAGGGCCCTACTGAAGGAGGCCCCCGGGCCTCCCTTTTTTGTCACGGTGCAATTGTCAGATTCTTGGATGCCGTGTATCATGAGCCGAGGCTAAGCGGGAGTGGTGATCTGGGGGAAGGGGGAAGTAGATCTAAGAGGGAATGAGAGGAAGGGGTGAAGGGGGTGGGGGGTTGGAGAAGGAAGCCCTATAGGAAGTCCACTTAACTCTTGAAATCCCCTTCCCTCGCCCCCTTCCACGCCGAGAATGTTCCCCCGGCTCTCCACGCCCGTCACTCCTTCCCAGCGAGCCGGGCATCTTGATTTTTGACCAATTTTGCTCCGACGTCGAAGACTTATCTCTCAACGGTCAATATCGAAGAGGCAGTAATAGCGGAGCAAAGTATTGTGGTAGTGTAAGAAGATGAGAGGCTGGGGCGCATCAAGCCTGGTATTTGGTGGGCAGGGCCCGTTCGGCACCCCCAGGGCAAGATGGGCAGGGGGGGGGACGGCAGCAGCAGCAGCAGGGAGAGAACGGGCAGGCCCTATCCCTGGCTGCCGACAACACCTGCCGGTCACGAAAATCCCCCCACGCCCAAGTTACACGGCTCAAGCCCATTGTCCACCCCTTATGAGGCACCCATTAGGAGTTCAATCTACTGGAACCGTTCCCAGCGCAAAGACAAGGAAGAGTTGCAGAGACGAACTTCGAATGGCAACTGGAAGAGTGAATGCACACACACACACACACACACTGTCTTCTTGCTTTTTGTTTTGGGGCGATCTTCGACCATGTGTCACGCCGTTTCGTCCGTTTCCGAAGGCAGTGGATGGGTAGATGCTTAATCACAATCTCCTCTGACCATCTCACACCTGTCGTCAGTTGACGGCTAGGAAATTTCGCTGTTTCTGTTTGTAGATGAGTCTCTGTCGCTTTATCCTTCTTTTACGCTGTTCTTAACAGCAAAAGCGAGTGCTGTCATGTGGCCATCTAGATCTACAACAACAGCCAGCTAACAGCAACGCCACTCCCTCCACCGTCCCTCTCTCCCCCTCCCCCTTTTTTTTTTCCTCTCAAACCTAATAACATTAAGCGCGTGGACAGAGTTTCAAAGAGACGGCCCTCAAAAACGACTCGACGTCGAAAACCAATTAAAGTAGCAAGCTGGCTGTAAGAATGCCATTGAGGAGCGCAGTCGACTTGATGATACTCATTCATGAATGGAGAGAGAGAGAGAGAGAGAGAGAGAGAGAGAGAGAGAGAATGCTGCGCCTCCCGCGGTAAGGTCAGGGGAGTTTTATCATTATTAGAAATTGATGATATTCACCCCCCCTTTTTTTTTACGCGGTAATATTCATCTTCTCTGAGAGGGATGCGACAAGGAGGGAATTGGTCCTCCTCCGGCAAGATCAAGAGACAAGTAACGCTGCATTAAAGCGCCCTGTGCAATTTCCTTGATATATTTTTTAACGTATCGCCTCTCATTTCCATCCGTTTGCTGAATCTTCTCGAGATGCTTGTGATTTTGTTTAGCGAGGTAGTGACCTTTCTTCTTCTTCCGTGTCGGCAAATGGGAAAATCATTTGATGCAGCATCAGCGTCGGCAGTTGCAGCCGGCAGTCATATACCGTGCAAGTTAGACTTGTATGTTGTTGTAAAGGCAAGTTGGGCCTCGTGCCAGCTCGGACTCTTCATCCTTTTCGAGCGGGCAGCAGGTACATACGAGTTTCTGCAGAGGGAACAGAAAGAGTTCGCCATTTCCCGGCATAATCCCATTACGATCCGCGTTCACTTTTTTTTTTATCCTTTTTTATGCCCGTGTATTTTAATGGTTCATTTTGTCTAATATTATTCATAAAGCAGTTGGCTAAGTAAATCTTGCAACATTCCTGCAACCAGACCCAGTCTCTCAACAAAGTTGGCGAGATAAAACTGACCGACGCAAATCTCGTTTTTTTTTTTTTTTTTTTCTGGGAATGACAAAAAAGTCACCTAGGATGGTCGAAAACGAGACGTCGACCGAAAACATCTAATGCAATTTTCTTGTCGATCGTTGGAAAAACAGTTTTTTTTTTTTCGCTTCACATTTTTCTTTTCTTCAGTTTTATGCATTTATTTTCCTGTCCTTTCTTCGCCTTTAAATGAAGAAAGGTTAAAAGTTGCTGGTGTTGGCAGAGTAGGTGTTAGCACGGTTACCATTTCTGTCATCTTCAAGGATGTACAACAAGAATTCGCGTCAAATACCCAATATCAAAGCAAATGTCGAGTTCGTGAATGCTCCCTCCCGTATGAACCGTGTTAACAAGCAATACGGGACTTCACCTTTGCACCAATACAGAAAAAATTAGATACCGAAAGTTGGTGGAACAGGTAAATGGTTTGGCGTGGCACGGCTCCCGGGCAATATACCCTTAAAAGGAAAATTCAAAGGAGACGAAAGAGGGAGAGAAAAACGCAAAAATAAAAAAAAAAGATTAAAACACGGAAAAAGTTGCTGTGTTAGCGATAAACAAGAAAATTGCATTTGAATGTTATGGCTGACACCTTGTTGTTAATAAAACACTCGACTGTCTGTGACACAGCGGCGTTCCGTCACGGATCGATTGAGCAGAGAGAGAGAATTCCTTCTTAGGACAAGGGGCCAATTCCCCCTCAGGTGGAGAACGGAAAAAAAAAAGTCTCATTATCTGATGCTGAAAAATTTTGACAAATATCCTTCGGATTTGCCCTGACCTGATCGGAAAATGCAATTAACGGACAATTAAAGCTTTTATACATTATTCGGTTTTCTGTAAAAGAAAACTATTGTGCCGGCTTTGTCTGTCCGTACGCACTTTTCTCCGTCCGCCCTCAGATCTTAAAAACTACTGAGGCTAGAGGGCTGCAAATTGGTATATTAATCATCCACCCACCAATCATCAAACATAGCAAATTGCAGCCCTCTAGCCTCAGTACTTTTTATTTTATTTAAGGTTAAAGTTAGCCATAATCGTGCTTCTGGCAACTATATAGGATAGCCCACCACCAGGCCGCAGTTAAAGTTTCATGGGCCGCGGCTCATACAGCATTATACCGAGACCACCGGAAGATAGAATCTGCTTTCGGTGGCCTTGATTATACGCTGTAGCGGTTGTACAGAAAACTCGATTGCGCCGAAGAAACTTCGGCGCATTTTTTACTTGTTTTTTTGTCTATTTATCTGTCCTGTACATTTCTCTTTCTGGTTGTATAAGTTTTCTATTTACCCGTTTGCCTTCCTATCTATCTGTCTGCTACCTTCCCAGTAAACTGGGTGTCTGCTACTTTTCTATCCTGTCTATTTACCTTTCTATCTGGGTGTCTGCTACTTTTCTATCCTGTCTATTTACCTTTCTATCTGGGTGTCTGCTACTTTTCTATCCTGTCTATTTACCTTTCTATCTGGGTGTCTGCTACTTTTCTATACTGTCTATTTACCTTTCTATCTGGGTGTCTGCTGCTTTTCTATCCTGTCTATTTACCTTTCCATCCTGTCTATTTACCTTTCCACCATTCTGTTCTCTGTTTGCCATGAAAAACATAGCCTACACATGACAGCACTCTTTCTATCTGCTTCTCTACAAATCTGCCTACCCAGTTTTTCTTTTTATGCTTTCATAAAATTATAAATTCAGATTTTACACCTGTTGCTCTTTCCGTCTGTCCATATATGCAGTCACAGGCATGCATAAATGTATGTTGTTAAATTTTCCTTTATGCTTCTGATTCTGGTATTTCATTGTTGTTAAATTCTCAGTGTTTAGATAAAATACATTTTCTACATCCCACTTTCAATTTTAACATCTTTTATTTTAGTAGTACACAGTGCTTCAATAATGTATGTTGGTGGAGCCTGTCTAAGAGACAGTTTCTTGGCTTCCCCGTGTAATACACATTTGATCAAAGTTTGTTTTGTTTGCATACCCACTAACTCCCCCAAAACGGCTTCATATAACCAGTTGTGAACTGGCCCAAGTTTGCAAATTTTCGCCAGGAATTCGGTGCTGCTCATTGCAGTTCCTTAGGTCGTCGCCTTCCCAATGATTTTCGAACTCCGGAACTGTGAATTCGTGTATCCTTGGCATCGAGAGAGCCGTAACCATATAGGCAGCGTAATTATGCGTCCTGGTGTCCTTAGGTACATGATTCGAACCCTACAAACCACATTTGGGCGATCTTTTTTACCGAAGTTTCGTGACACTCTCTCGCCGTTTACGAAGCCGCTGTACTGAGACAGTCCAGTTAATACGATTTTTCGTGGAGGTGACTACAATTTCGGGGATGATCAAGCCTTTGCAATATAGTGTTTGAAATTATATTCTAATACATAAAGCTTTTTGCACTTACGCTGAATTATTGTTTCTTTTTATTATGAATAAATTAGGCATGTGTCACTTGCACAGTTATATTATTGAACGTATTCAAACACTGAGAGAGAGAGAGAGAGAGAGAGAGAGAGAGAGAGAGAGAGAGAGAGAGAGAGAGCGCAGCATTGCTATCTCATTCATTCTGACACGAAAGACAACTTTCCCCAAGGAATATAAAAGTGTTCTGTGAAGTCAGACAAGCCTGCATCAAGACCCATTCTGGGCTGAAGTCTCCCTGTAACTCAAACCTCTCAATGAAGCCTATAAGTCTCGTTACCAACGCTGTATTAGGTATTGCAGGCAACAGCTTCTCCTGAGTGATCGACGGAAGGCATGTCCATACCAATTGACATTTATTGCTCATTACGGAGATGCCTGGTAAGTTGATTAATCTACCGGCCTCTCATAATACGTCTGGCTGCGCTAATTGCCACACCTGAGGTGGCGGACAGAGAGTATTGACGCCTACATTCAGAAAATTTTGATGGATTGGTCCAGCAGGACAGCAGGTTGCAATAGTAGTAGTAAAAATTGCACGGATTGGAAGCGCATTTGTGTGTGTGTGAGAGAGAGAGAGAGAGAGAGAGAGAGAGAGAGAGAGAGAGAGAGAGAGAGAGAGAGAGAGAATACAAAAATAATAGTAAAACAGACAAAATGTAATTATGCTAGGGAGAAAAGTACGGGGGTATGAGCATTATTTTAGATAAAATTTGCAGCAAAACATACAAAAAATATCCAGGTTAAAAGAGAGAGAGAGAGAGAGAGAGAGAGAGAGAGAGAGAGAGAGAGAGAGAGAGAGAGAAAGAGAGAGAGAGAGAAATACAAAAATAACAGTAAAACCTACAAAATGTAATTATTTAAGAGAGAAACGTACAGACGTATGAGCATTATTTTAGATCAAATTTGCAAAAAAACAAACAAAAAATATCCAGGCTAAGAGAGAGAGAGAGAGAGAGAGAGAGAGAGAGAGAGAGAGAGAGAGAGGAAATACCTCTCTATGCATCTTATTAGGATTATATTGGCTTCTGGTGAGGGAGATTTCTGCATCCGCAACTTGTTATTTGCTCCTCCTCCTCCTCCTCCTCCTCTCTCCTCTCTCTCTCTCTCTCTCTCTCTCTCTCTCTCTCTAACCCTGGCGGTCATTACAAAAACTTCCTGCGTCCCTGTCTCTCACCTTTCTCTAATCCTTCCACAGAATCGCCGGGTCCTCTCTCGCTGTTCTGTAGGTGTTTCTGAGCAGAATAAATTGATTCTTCCTCACGACAAAGGCTTCCTATCATAACGTTCTCAATTTCTGTCGTTGACTTACATCTTAGTATTCTTTCGTTTACGTTCTCAATTTCTGTCGTTGACTTACATCTTAGTATTCTTTCGTTTATTTTCACGTGCACTGAATTCTCCTATAGCGTTGCTTCCATACAAGGACGTTCTGTTCTATGGAACCTTTTTTTTTTTTTTTAATCTTCCAGATAATTGTGTGACATCTTAGTGTTCTTTCGTTTATTTTTACGTGCACTGAATTCTCCTATAGCGTTGCTTCCATACAAGGGCGTTCTGTTCTGTGGAACCTTGTTTTTTTTTTCTTTAATCTTCCAGATAATTGTGTGACATCTTAGTGTTCTTTCGTTGATTTTTACGTGCACTGAATTCTCCTATAGTATTGCTTCCATAGAAGGGCGTTCTGTTCTATGGAACCTTGTTTTTTTTTCTTTAATCTTCCAGATAATTGTGTGACATCTTGGTATTCTTTCGTTTATTTTCACGTGCCCTGAATTCTCGTATAGCATTGCTTCCATACAAGGGCGTTCTGTTCTGTGGAACCTTGTTTTCTTTTTTTAATCTTCCAGATAATTGTGTGACATCTTAGTGTTCTTTCGTTTATTTTTACGTGCACTGAATTCTCCTATAGCATTGCTTCCATACAAGGGCGTTCTGTTCTGTGGAACCTTGTTTTTTTCTTTAATCTTCCAGATAATTGTGTGACATCTTAGTATTCTTTTGTTTATTTTTACGTGCACTGAATTCTCGTATAGCATTGCTTCCATACCAGGGCGTTCAATTCCACGGAATCTTGATTAACAAGGTAATGGATGTTTATTTTTTTATCTTCCAGATAATTGTGTGTATACTTTGAGTGACAAGAGTTTAGTGGTGATGCCAAACATTCTTGTTCCATCTTTAACGATGATATTTCTACCAAGGTCTCTTACCTTCGAGGAACCTGGTCGTCTGAACTAGATGCAACCAGCGCGAGGGGTCGTGTCCAAGTATCGTATACCTTGTGACAATGCAACAACAACAAAAAAATAGTCGCTTGTACCAGAATAATGAACATGGAAAATAATATATAAGTGTCGATACACACACACATATATATACATATAATTATATATTTTTTCCCTTACACGGAGTTACTCCAAAATTTGTTACTCTTCAGATCTGTCAGCAATTATTTTAGAATGAGGTGCTAGCCATATGCACTTATCTGCTCTGGCGGCTACCCACGCAGTCGACTAACTGCTAGGTACTAATTCACGACTTAGGCCAACAGAAGCATAGTGGAGCTCGAACTGTATCAAATCGATCTGCTTCGGTCGGGAATCGATTCACACACACACACACACACATATATATATATATATATATATATATAAATATATATATATATATATATATGTATATGTGTGTGTGTGTATGAAAAAAAATTTTCAGGCAGATTGAGCCAACGCCAAGAGGGAGCGGTTATAGGCAGTCTGCCTCGAGCCAAAATCTCAAAAAATACAGCACCCGGCTCCTGAGTTCTTTTGTCAGAGCAGCGTCGTTTCGAAGGTATAAAGAAAACATCGGATGCTGACGTACAATGAATATTCAATCGTGCTAGAGAGGGTCGCCGCGTCAAATGAACAGCAAGCAGATAGAAGAATGATGACGTCCCTGCTTGCTTGATCGCTGAAAGTGTAGTACACAATATTAGAAAGGCGAAGAATTAACACAAGGATATCGACAAGAATAAGTGTTA
Organism: Macrobrachium rosenbergii; assembly: GCF_040412425.1. Taxonomy (NCBI): domain Eukaryota; kingdom Metazoa; phylum Arthropoda; class Malacostraca; order Decapoda; family Palaemonidae; genus Macrobrachium; species Macrobrachium rosenbergii. The sequence continues at coordinate 290,344 of NC_089784.1, read as the reverse complement.
GGGAATGAGCAGATAGTTGTGGTGCCAAGAGGAATTATAAATGCAAATGGAATGGGTGTAACGCAACTTTATGCAATCGAAGAACATTGTGTATTACGTGAAAATATGAGTGCTGACTTTCCACGTCAACTAGGAGAGCTGTTAATCAGCTCAGTGGTCTGGTTAAACTAAGGTATACTTAACTTTTTTTTTTAACTGGAAAATAATATGGAAATAGTGTGCTTTAACTAACTTGAAACTGAAGTATAATTGAATCATTACGAAACAGTCAAAATGAAATCAAAAGGAGACAAGGAGTGAAGTGTACATTATAGGAGGTAGAATATTAAATATTCAAAAGAAAATAAAAAAAAACTTAAAGCGAGTGTAAAATCAAGAAAGATGGCAAAATCCAAGTGATGGCTAACATACCATAGAAGTAACATCCAGAACGCAAGAATTATTTACAAAATAATCGACCCCGAGAAGCATTGGGTTTATATATATATATATATATATATAAAGTAAACATCTCTTGCCGGAAGCACCCCACGGAACTGAATGAGATAGAACGGGAACCACGAAATTCCTTCAGCTGCGCAAACTGGGAAGAGCAACCGAGAGATCATGTGAGGCGTATAGCCTTCGGACGAGCCCTCGTGACCTCCGAAGGGGTGATGGCAGGCTTCTTCTTCTTCTTCTTCTTCTTCTTCTTCTTCTTCTTCTTCTTCCTCTGACCTCAGCGCCAGCAGTCGTCTGGTTCCTGAATGTGAGGAACCTGTCCGTCCGTTGTCCGTCCTTCACCTTGTTCGGGGTACTGGATTTCTTGACCTTACGCACACAAGTCAGGTGAACTTTGACCTGAGTGGGCGCCAGGGGGGGTTCTTTCCTAGATAGTGACAGCCACAGGTTTTGAATCCTTCGCGGCGTGTTTAGTACAAGCCCGTTGGGGATGGCCGTCAGAATAGCAACAAAAGACTGTCAATATCGCAAAGATATTATAATTAAAGTGACCGCTTCTTCTGTCTCGAAATTGAATCTTAAAATTTCGATTACTTTGTATTTTTGTTAAGTGTCATGGTTAATGGTCCGTATAGCATTTACCTTGGCTTTCTGACAAATTTGCTTTTTTAATAATAATAATAATAATAATAATAATAATAATAATAATAATAATAATAATAATAATGTCATAAATCTAACATATACTCCATTGAAATTAACGTAAAGCCTATGTTTTGAGCACTACTGCCCGTCAAGTCTCCCCTACCTTTCCGGGGCGGACAAACAGGTTTGCAGGAGGAGGGTGGATGTGTCATGTCTCCCCTACCATCCCGATCCCCTACCTACTCCGCCCCCACTCTGGGCGGACAAACAGGTTTGCAGGAGGAGGGTGGATGTGTCATGTCTCCTCTAAAGCTGACCTATGAAGTAAGTTAGAGGCGTTGGACAGCAAGAATGACGAAAGGAAGCGGGAATGGAAGTAGAGTAACAGGCTAGAAATTGGGTGCGTAATTTATTACTGGTTCCCGTGGCCATGAATTTTGACACAAGGGAATAATAGATAATGAAAAACTATATGTTCATCCTCGTCTTTTCGGCTCTGGAATTACCCAACTCCTTCCTTGCTCCCAGAGTCCTATCACGCCAACGATTTACGAAGAGGAGTTTTGTCGAATAGACGTTATCCTATATCTTTGCTTTCGATGAAAGCAAAGCTTTCAGTAAGGATTATATTGGTCTCTCTCCGTTCTCTTAAAAAGGGAAGCATTTCGCGTACTTTTTTTACTTCGCCGTTCTCTGCCGGAAATATCTGTGACTTGGAAAGGATATCTGATGAAAACTAAGATTAACGAGTTCCACGAAATTAGAAATCAATGTACGTGAACAGATGTCAAAACACGTCATGTGTCATGAAGTCAGATGTCGCCGTCATGATATTTTAGCAGTTACCACGAAGGTGGACACAAGTGTCACCTCCACAAAAAAAAAAAAAAAAAAAAAAAAAAAAAAAAAAATTGAAAAAATTTACATGCATGCATATAGATAGCATAAAAAACTATCAATTCAGTTCCTATTGGAGACGAACTGCCTTTGACTGATTGCTCTCAAAAAGCTATGGTTCTCAAAATTGCCCCAAAAACCCATCAGTAAAGAATGACTAAATTACTAACATTACTATAAGGTGCTAATTCTGTTACGAAAGACTGAATTTCTCTTTAACAATCACACAAACAGAATAGTTCAGTTCCGAGTGGAGACAAACTTTCTTTTGACCGATTGCTCTCAAAAAGCTATGGTTCTCAAAATGACCCCAAAAATCCAACAAATAGGAATGACTAAATTACTAACATTACTATAAGGTGTTAATTCAGTTACGGAAGACTGAATTTCTCTTTAACAATCACACGAAAAAAATGAATTATGGTTTCCATAACACCTCGCTTTTGTACAACACCGTATACCGACTGATCAACGATTTTAAAACTTCCTTGTAGCAGTGACAAAGCCCATTCCCGTTCCACTCGCCAAAAATGGGGGCCCCTGTAAAACTCGATGGTCCCAGCCCGTGTTTGCGACCCGAAACACGTAGCGTATGAAAGTGGGCAATTTTTTCATACCTCCTGGCGATATTATTACACTCATAGGTCGCCGAAACTGGATTTGACATGTGGAATCCAGGTGTTCTCTCTTCTCTCTCTTTTCTCTCTCTCTCTCTCTCTCTCTCTCTCTCTCTCTCTCTCTCTCTCTCTCTCTCTCTCTCTCTCTCTCTCTCTGTTTGGCTGGATGTGAGTCATACGTCCAATTTCTGTTTCTTTTTGCTCTCTTCTCATATATATATATATATATATATATATATATATATATATATATATATATATATATATAGAGAGAGAGAGAGAGAGAGAGAGAGAGAGAGAGAGAGAGAGAGAGAGAGAGAGAGCCAAATACCATTTCTGACTAATGCCCGAAAATAACACGAATGAAGAAGAAGTGTGAAGGAAGGATTTGGCTAAACCATGAATGAAAAGATGAAGAAATTGACTAAGGACAGAAAAGTTACGATGCCTCTCCCCACCCCTCACCACCCCCTTTCCCCACCCAAAAAAAAAAAGAGAGAACTGCAAAGCTCCTCCGTAGAAGAAAACGAAGCGGCCGCCGAACCATGACATCCAAGGAAGGACTTCCGATTTCCACAGGGTAATGGCGAGGCTGACTGAGCTTGCCGTACGTGTATACATGGAAGCCCCATCAGTTTTCAAAGGAAATCCGATATGTAGCCTTTTTCCAAATTGCTAGATCGATGCGCCAGCTCTAAATGCACAGAGACGTGACGTGTGAACTTGGAAGAAGTTTCGAAAGCTTAGGCAAAACCTGGAAGTGTCGACTGGCATTAAAGATTAAAGATTAAAAAAAAGTAGGGGGGGGGGGGGAACAACACGTGCGTTGGATCCCTTACGGCAAGCATGTGATCTCACGTCCGCTCCCATTGAAAAGAGAGAGAGAGGGGGGGGGGGGAGAAGAACTAGACTGGGGAAAGAAAGTAAGTTACAAGAGAGAGAGAGAGAGAGAGAGAGAGAGAGAGAGAGAGAGAGAGAGAGAGAGAGGGAGAAAGTATGGGTAACAGGAGAGAAAGGGAAAAGAGTGAAAAACGAGAGAGAGAGAGAGAGAGAGAGAGAGAGAGAGAGAGAGAGAGAGAGAGAGAGAGAGTGAGAGAGAGAACTAGAGGAGGGAAAGAAAATAAGTTACAAGAGAGAGAGAGGGAAAAAGAGTGAAAAACTAGAGAGAGAGAGAGAGAGAGAGAGAGAGAGAGAGAGGGGAGGTGGGGAGAAGAACTAGACTGGGGAAAGAAAGTAAGTTACAAGAGAGAGAGAGAGAGAGAGAGAGAGAGAGAGAGAGAGAGAGAAGGGGGAGGAAGAAAGGATGGGTAACAGGAGAGCAAGGGAAAAAGAGTGAAAAACTAGAGAGAGAGAGAGAGAGAGAGAGAGAGAGAGAGAGAGAGAGAGAGAGAGAGATTTACACATTAAAGAGAAAGGAGAAGGGATGGGGATAAAAGAGAAGGAGGGTGAGTAATTAGTGACAAAAGGAGAGAAAGTGTCGGGAAACAGAGAGAGGAAGAAAAATCGTGGAACTAGAAAGTGACGGAGAATGAATGGGGAACTAGAGAAGAGAGAGTGAGAGGGGAACCAGAGAGAGAGAGAGAGAGAAGGAGAATGAGTGAATAACTAGAGAATGAGTGGGAAACAAGAGAAAGGAACCAGCGAGAGAATTAAGGAGAGGGGGCACTAGAGAGATAAGGAGAATGAGTGAATAAATAAAAAGTGAGGGTGGGATGAGAGAGAGAGAGAGAGAGAGAGAGAGAGAGAGAGAGAGAGAGAGAGAGAGAGAGAGATCGGAAGGAGACAAGGGAAAAAGAGAGTACAGCCCTAAAGAAATAGGAAGAGATTGGTTAGAGATAGAGAGAGGGAGAAAATTACTGACTAAAGAGAGTAGAAAATCATAGAGAGAGAGAGAGAGAGAGAGAGAGAGAGAGAGAGAGAGAGAGAGAGAGAGAGAGTGGGTATATAGAAACAGAGAGAATTTTGTCTTGATAATGATTTACTTTATTTATTGAATTTTATATGTTGGAACATCTATGTAAGAAAAACGGTAAACAAGTGAAGACTTCGGCGCGATCGAGTTTTCTGTACAGCCGCTACAGCGTATATTCAAGGCCACCGACAATAGATCTATCTTTCGGTGGTCTCGGTATAACGCTGTATGAGCCGCGGCCCATGAAACTTAAGCACGGTCTGGTGGTGGCCTGTCCCATATCGTTGCCATAAGCACGATTATGGCTAACTTTATGGAACTCCGTAATTTCCTTTGCGGTATCATTTTAGATATAAAAATTTCTTATCATACCACAATTAATGTCCCTGTAGTAAATAGATCGTATCTAGACACCTATAATCTTGCTTTCGTATGCAATTTCTGTTTATCTAATCAATTCATCATGCACATTGTTTTTTTTTTACTGTTTTTATCCCTTTACTGAGTCTATTTCTAGTGAATGGAACTAACCTCTGAAGGAAAAACTATACTGAGTCTGATTCTAGTGAATAGAACTAACTTCTGAAGGAAAAACTATACTGAGTCTGTTTCTAGTGAATGGAACTAACTTCTGAAGGAAAAACTATACTGAGTCTGTTTCTAGTGAATGGAACTAACTTCTGAAGAAAAAAGTATACTGAGTCTATTTCTGGTGAATGGAACTAACTTCTGAAGGAAAAACTATACTGAGTCTGATTCTAGTGAATAGAACTAACTTCTGAAGAAAAAAGCATACTGAGTCTATTTCTAGTGAATGGAACTAACTTCTGAAGGAAAAACTATACTGAGTCTGTTTCTAGTGAATGGAACTAACTTATGAAGGAAAAACTATACTGAGTCTGTTTCTAGTGAATGGAACTAACTTCTGAAGGAAAAACTATACTGAGTCTGTTTCTAGTGAATGGAACTAGCTTCTGAAGGAAAAAACTATACTGAGTCTGTTTCTAATGAATGGAACTAACTTCTGAAGGAAAAACTATACTGATTCTGTTTCTAGTGAATGGAACTAGCTTCTGAAGGAAAAACTATAATGAGTCTGTTTCTAGTGAATGGAACTAACTTCTGAAGGTAAAACTATACTGGATCTGTTGCTAGTGAATAGAACTAACTTCTGAAGGAAAAACTATACTGAATCTGTTTCCAGTGACTGGATCTAACTCCTGAAGGAAAAACTATACTGAGTCTGTTTCTAGTGAATGGAACTAACTTCTGAAGAAAAAACTAGTTTCACATTTCAAGTCGACAGTGGAATGCGAGAGCTATTTCCTCTGCAGAAACCAATGGTTCACCAGACCTTTTTGGCCAACAATCGAACTTGAAGTTCCCAGCTTGAAAGTTCGCCGCTTGACAAACAGAGACAAGTACTGTAAGTCTCTGCTTCCTGACGCTTAGTTCTGTGACGTCCATATAGTTCCCCTCGAGCAAAACCAAGTGGTTTCATGTACTTGAGTTTTTAAGCCTGATACATCATACATGATTCTTTCGAGTTTAAACCGTTTCTTTCTCTTAGAATTATACAAAAAATGACATCAGGCATTTTATAGTTAACATGTAGGAGGCACTGGATAACAGGCTTATTTTTTTTAAGGGGGAGAGATTCCTTTTTTTTTATTGAAGCTACATTTTGGAGTTTTCGTTACTTTTTCACTCGCCTTTACTTTCAATGCTAATTTCCATGTACAATTGAACAAGGAACATTCACAGAGAGAGAGAGAGAGAGAGAGAGAGAGAGAGAGCTAAGCGCGATGTCGTTAAACCAACAGAACGCATATGTTACAGGAATAAGACGCTCTTAATATTGGTTCTCTCTCTCTCTCTCTCTCTCACACACACACATGTATATATATATATATATATATATGTGTGTGTGTGGGTGTGCTTGCTTGCGCAAAGCACTCAAACACAACAATTTCCTTCTGTAAAACGATTACATTGTAAACACTGAATCTGACTGTGTAAAATTAAAACCTTTGTGTCCACCGCAATTACTTTGATTCAATGTTATTGTGACTTGGGGATTTGGGAAAACGTCTGTGCTTCACATATTCTTGAAAATGCCTCAAGGCAACGATTCTGTTTTTAATTAACGTTTACGCACTTTGGGTATGGCTGAAAGCGTTTGCTTACGCTATACAATTGCAGTACTGCGCATATATTCATACATATGCGTATGTGACCATATACAAATAAATTTTTATTAAATACGTTTTAGTTGAATACCGTACAAAGATTAATCACTGATAACTACATTACCAAGGGAATATTATTATACAATAGTAAATGATCAACAAATATCTCCCTAGCTGAACACTGTGGACAAATAATATATAATTAGATATTCTCACTGGAATGATTTGGGAAAATAAATAAGACACTATACCCAACGGTTTCATGACACAATAACCGAAAAAAAAAAATGTCAAACATTCGTACAGTGGATGTTTTCGTTTCGTTCAGAATGAGACCTAAGCGATATGAACGAAGAACGTCACCTTTCTCTTACCTCTTTGAAAGAATTCTGGTATATTCTTCTCGTTTGTATTCTATTTCCACAGATGGGTGTTCTACTATGTTGCTGATTGTTTGATAGATTAATGGCGTTCTAGGTTTTTTTTTTAAATAATATCAAAGTTTATTGTTTTTCTCTCCATTTTGTGCTATGTTTCTATAAGAGGTCAGTCAATATATACGAACCGAAAATCCACATCTGTGAGCGATGCGGTAATTGGCGTACCCTTGTCATCAAAAGAGACCGCAGATAGGTGCAAGTCTCGACCGTAAGGACGTCACGTACTGTTTCGAATGTCTTGATCGAGGTACTTTCTTATGTGCTTATATAATATATATATGGGATGGACACGTCTAAACGTCGAGTTCGCGATCCGTAGACTGTTGTTCTTTCAAAGGGGGAAAAAATAGCTCTATCGCAAAGCATCGTTTCATCGTGTAGATATATTTTTATTATACAGATAAATTTGTGCAATGCTTATTCCCAAAATTGACTGCATAAGTCTTCATAATCTGAATATTCATCTCTCTCCCTTCGTTTTTTTTTTTCTAAGTGGAAAACGAGTAGAAATAGACACTGAATTAAAATGTCTACCGTTTATTTTTTTTCAAGAAGATTTTGCAAGTGTTCAGTGAGACAGTCGCGTACTTAATAAAGCAATTAAGCAGACTTGAAAAACTGTTGTAAGTTTAAAATTAATAATGATTTCCCTTATCAGTGATCAATCTCTGGGCTGGATCTCTCAACTCTTGATTGTTGTCGTATGCTATTAATTCTCTCTCTCTCTCTGAATTAAAGGAGATACTGAACTAAGATGAGGAATGGGGAAAACTAGGAGAGGATGTCCGTGAATGAGTTGTCTGAGGAAAAAGATAATGGGGAAGAAACACTGCAGAAACTACGGCAGGAATAAAAAGGATGATGTTTGAAATTGCGCACACATGAATGGGTTTTGAAATGAATGAACTTGTGACAAAGAAGGTATTAAGATATCCGAGATGTTTACTGACTGGATACTGAAATGACCTGGGGAATACTGTACTGGGGAGTCTGAAATGGGTCCTGAAATGGTGTGGGGTGAATGGGATTCGATCTGAAGCGTAAAATGAATGAATAATAGCACGGAGTGGCTGGTGAATGGGATGTTTAATTAACCATTCTTTTGACTGGGGAGCGGATGAATGAATGAGGCTTTTGAAACCTTCTGAAATGGGTTGGCTAGAAAGAATGGGACTTTGAAATGGGGTGGTTGTGAATGGGGCTCTGAAATGGGGTGGTTAGTGTCTGGTTGAAACTTAGTGGTGAGTCGGATCCTAATTAGTATTGGAAGCATGACCACTGCCTGCTGCCGCCCGTATTCCCTCCCTCTCTTCTTCTTCTTCTTCTTCCCTCTTTCTCCCGACCCCCCAATTCGCCTTCTCCTTCGGTTACCACCTCGATTGGGAGGAGCCCAAACACTCCTCCACCTCCTCCCGTCGCCCCACCACTACTACTAACCATCACATTACCGCTAAGACAGACCGACGGCGAAGCATTTTCGCTCACTCGTTCGTACGGTAGAGTTGTTGGTCTTCCTTGTCGCGCCTCTCGCTTGTTTCATTGGCACTGCGTGAGTTGTCTGTGAGTGTTTGTGCGTGATTCCGGCGATATCGCCATTCGGTGCTTTCTGGAGAGAGAGAGAGAGGGAGAGAGAGAGAGAGAGAGAGAGAGATAGATAGAGAGATAGAGCGTGAGTTGCCATCGGTTGTGTTTTGTTGGCTGGCCTCGTGATGCTGTACGTAAACAAACAGAACCGAGACGAAGTTCAGTGAATGATTGTGATTGGTCCGGGGGTCTGGTCTGACCACTACCACCACCACCTCCTCCTCCTCCTCCTCCTCCCCCTCCTCATCCTCCTCCTCCTCCTCCTCCTCCTCCTTCTTCTCCTCCTTCTCCACCACCACCACCACCGGCCGTCGCTGTTTATGGGACTGCATAGCTCCGCCATTTATGTAACCCAACTTAGCGGGGTCCACGTTAACCCTGCTACAAGGCCCCCCTTCTCGGGCCGGTAATGGCCAGTGATTGTTGAAACGGAATAAATGAGTGACCGTCGGCATACTGCGTTGAAATCTGTGCTCGGAGTTCGGTAGAGGATCGCGGCTTGGCGTTTATCAATCGATCAGGTATTGGCGAGTTCCTCTTCGGCGGCTCATTGCACGCACCACCCGTCAGCTGGCTCTTTCGGAGGCGATGATTGTTGGCGACGGTGGTGGCAGTTCGCCTAGCGTCGCCTGGTCCCCTAACGCACTATGTCGTGAGTGAAGGGGATAGGAAGAAGGGGAAGGGGCATGGGAGGGAGTGAGCAGGGGAAGAAGGGCTGTCGCCGTGAGGAGGCGTGAGGCAGAGTGAGGCAGAGCTGATCCCGTCACGTGGGTCCCTCGTATTGACTCACCCGCCTCCGTGACGAATCAACATCCAGAGGCTCCCGGGCCAAAGTGCGTTCTAGCCAGCGCGCAACGCTTCCCTAACCCCCCTCCTTCTCTCGGACTTGTTTTTATGAGTTTTAAAGTAGTACCAGTGGTGTTTCGCATTTCTCCGTCATGATGTGGAGTGTTTTATTTCAAGGTGATTGTGATTCGACGAAATGCAACTGAGAGTCGAGAGCCGAGTGTCAACTGTGTTCAAGTGTTTTTCGCTCGCTAGAACAATCTTATAAATTTCCCGTCACGTTCTTAGTCGTGCGTGTGACCGTGACAACATTCTACAGTACACTCACGCACGCGCACCTACCCGAGCCAGTTGTGTGCTTGGCGTGGGCCAGTGCGAATATGACAGAGGTCGTGGACAAGACGCTGATCGAAAGGTTAATTCTTGAGCATTCCGATCGCCTCGAGTTGGAGATTAACCAGAAGGCAAGGGCTGACGCTTGGAAGTTCTATTACCGTGTGCGAGTGGACCATGTGATTCGACCTTTCGCCGTGTGCAAAGTATGTTTCCGAGTGTTACACTGTGACTCCCGCAGCGGCACAGCTAGCCTGCTGCGCCACCCTTGTAATCCCCTGTCGGAGAGGTCCCCAGTCAACCGTGCTGTCAAGCTCTCCGCCAAGCTTAACCTTCCCGTAGATACGACAGCCGCCACCCTCAAGGCGGAGCTCAAAAGTGAAAACTATGCGAATGACAGTGTCAAGGATGAGTTCATCTTCAAGGGCGAGGTGGCGGGCGCGCAGCATAGTGACGGGGGTAGTGCCAGGTCCTCGCCCGTGTCCCTCACCACCATAACCTCAAGGGCGTCCCCGACGAGCACCGGTTCACCGCCTACCGCAGCCCAACCCACCACCACCGCCACCGCCTCCGTCGGAAGTAGGAAAAGGAAGACAGGCGCCCCTCCTCCATCATTTCCCATAGATTTAAGATTTCTGCAGCTGCCGCAGCTTGTTGCGGCCGCGGCTGCCCATCCCTTGACCGCCCTCAACATAGCCAACGCGACGGCCCTCTTCGCCGATCCTCAACGCCTGCAGCACCTCCAGCAGCAGTTGCACCACTCTCATCTCGAGCACATACACCGTCAGCAGCAACAGCAGCAGAGAGAGAGAGAGGAGCAAGAAGCGAAAAGGACGCGATTCGAAGTCACAGTGAAGGAAGAAACGGCAGGAGACCCAGGCAGTCCCGAGGCAAGTAGCTCCTGCTGGGGGAGAGGAACAGTGAAAAAAGAACGCGCAGACACAAGTGACAGTACCCTTCCGGAGGATCTGAGAGGGTCGGCCTCCCCCATCAGGTACAGTTGGCACCATCGGGTCCACGAGGACAGTCAGAGCGGCGGCGATACTTCTTCAGGAGGGCTGACGAAGGAGGTCGTGCAACAGTTGGTCAGCAGTGGGTCTTCGAGGGTCACGCTCACTGACAAGGACTCGGGAGGGTCTCATTATATATCCGATGTGTGGGTCCGATTCTCAGTGGTTTGCGTGGACGGCGTCCAGAGACCCTTTGCCGCCTGCAAGAGCTGCCTGAAGGTGGTGACCTACACGAAATACAGCGGTACCGGGGGTCTGCTCAGGCACCGTTGTTCCTCGACAGATATCAATTCCCGTCAACACGAAGACTCCGTCGCGCCCACCACAGAAGCCGACCCTCGCCTTGGTGACTCTCCCCCACCCACGGTCCACGCCCATTCTCCCGCCCATGCCGTCCACCCAATTTCACCGCAGGGGTCGCCTCTCAGTTTATCCCTCCGTCGGGACAGCGATGGAGGGCGTCTTCCAGGGGAAACGCCCATGGCGCCCAACGCCGCCATGGCAGGCGTGGCGAGGGCGTTGCTGAGATACATGTGTCAAGATCTGGTGGCGGCGTCGTCTCTGGATTCCAACGCCTTCCAGAGACTCGTGTGGACCATCCTGAATCTCGGGGCCGCCCATGGCACCTTTCGGGAGGAGGAGCCCCTGCCCTCGGCTCGCCAACTGCTCAACACCTACCTAACGCCGATGGCCGGGGACTCTCGCTCCGTCATTGCCAGATCTGTTTTGGACCAGACCAACTTGTGTCTTTCCCTCCACCATAATACCGAACTCAGGTTACTCTCGGGCGCCATCCACTTCATAACGCCCAAATTCGAACTCCGCAGCTACGCCCTTGGTGCACATCGGGTAATCGAACAGGAAACAGAAGACGAGGCCGTGACGGCTCTCTTGTCGGAGTTCTTCAGTGATGTGTGGGTTCCAGCGGCCCTCAGAGACAAGCACGTGACAGTCGTGAGCGACAGGGGCACCCCGTCAGAATCGGGCGTGGTGGGCGTGAGGTGCGTTTGGCACGCCGTGGAAGAGGTGCTGGATGCCCTTGCGGAGGAGCCCTCCTACCGTCAGATCTGTGACGACGTTGCGGCCATCCTGTCCTTCTTGGCCGACTCAGATGTGTCGGGAGTCTCTAGCTGCGGCCTTCAGCCTCACGAGGTGAAGAGATGGGACGCCCTTCTGCACGCCCTCAACTTTATCACGGGGCACCACGACGAACTGTGCGCAGTGATGGCTGGTTGCGAGGCAGGGGCCACTCTCCTCGGAGAACGTCGTTTCTACCAAGAGGTGTCCGAGCTCCTGACGGGGGTGAAAAGATGTCTCCTGACGGTGCGAGACAGTCTGAGACCTACTCTCAACCAAGCTGTCCTCTGCAGGGCCAAGCTCCTGCAATTGTGTGCCGCACCCTCAGCGTCCTTGCCCTTGAGGCAGCTGAAGCAGCATCTGGCAAGCAAGTTCACAGACGCCCTTGCACTCACGCCCTTCCACCATGTCGCCAGCTTCCTCGATCCCCGCTGCAAGAGCTTAAAGGTAAGATGAAAGTCCATTGATTGTTTGACATGTCACTTTGTTTGTGAACAAAATCATTCAAAACACAAAGTACAGTGATTGATTAAGGTAATTTAGCACGAAGATTTGAGGTTCCTATAATGCACGCGAAAAAAAAAATCGTAATCTATAAATGTCAAAATATGTGATTTTCCTAATGATTACTGGTGATGTTGACTTGAAAACAAATAAACGTTTATTTCCATTCTGGTTTTGAATATTTTAAAAATATTTGTATGCCAAGGTAGCGATCGATGCATTTATGGCGATGTTTTTAAAAAGGTAGTTAAGTGATCTTGGTGCAATAATTATCGTAAAAGTATATTACCTACGGTAATTTGTCATGCACTAGTTTATATGTATATATACATACATCCACACACACACATATATACAGTATATGTGTCTGTGTGTGTGTGTGTGTATCGTTAGAACCATAATCATTATAGTCTCTGGCGTTATCTAATTCACTGAGAAGTTAAAGCTAAATAAACACTGTGGTGACATCCACAAAGCTGTCATGTCCACATGGCATAAAATGCAAATAGCAAATCCGTTAACACTCATACGAAAAACTATCCAAAGGGATATTATCCTCAACAGCTTTGCGGATGTCACCACAATCTTTGTTCAGTTTAAGTAGTCAGTGAATATGATAACGACAGAGAATGAATATGATTGCAATTTTGATGTTAGTGATAATGCTTGTCATCAATTTTATCGTGACTGAGCCAAGTCCATTTTGATGTTAACCAGTTGTGTAACTAAGTACTTTTTTTATGTTTATGGATATTTTATTTTAAAGCAGTTTGCTTTGCCCTTTGATTAAGGAAGTTTTTCTTCGCAAATATCGTTAAATAAGTCGTTAAGTGCATTGTATGAAAAAAAGTTAAACATGTGACATTTAAGCAAAACTAGGTTTATCCCTGATAATGAAGTTTTCGTAGTTTGGAATGTTGGTTATGGTCGATTGTGTTCTTTTATACTGGACTTGTATCAACACTGGTTATCGACTCTGTTTTTTAATTTACGCCTCACACACACACATAGTCTATATATATATATATATATATATATATATATATATATATATATATATATATATATATATATATATATATATATATGTGTGTGTGTGTGTGTGTGTGTGTGTGTGTGTTTGTTTGTTTGTGCCTGTTGATACGTTGTCTAGTCACTGAAGTATAAAATAAAGTACAAAATTTGTAGGTTAAGCGAGTGATGCATGATTCAAATTGCAAGGATTCCTATTGTTACAGAGATTGGGCTATTTATGCCATGATCACGTTTTTAAATAACCGAGAGATTACACAGAACATGTTGATTGATCTGTTTAACTACAGTTCTTTAGTAACCGTTTGTTATTGATTTAATTTGTTCACATACAGATGAAGGTATATTGTTGCCTAGGAATTGGCCACTGACGCTTTTTCCTTAATTATGTGTGCATGTTGTGATTGATGACAAATGAGATTTGTCTTTTAAACAAAAGCACATTAAGTTAGATAATTTCTAACGGATTTTATGTGACGAATTGCAAGTCTGTTGTCATTTAAAGCGCTTAGGCCTATATTTTCTATTTTAAGCAGCATACTGGATTTTTTTTTATATATACATACATGGATGTGATAAGCAAGGTGATTCGTGTCGATTAGAACTAATGTTTAGTCGTCAAATATTCTCAAGTGTTGTCTGCGGCCCGTTATTGCCTGTCAATAGTACCATGACTTTTCTTAATAATGTTTGGGACTCCTGGTTTTGTGCGTTCAGTCCCTAGTCATAATATGAAACGTAGCTCTCCAGGGCTTGTAATTTTGTTCTTTTTTTTTTTGCGTATCACGTAAACTAGTCGAGAGTCATTCTGTTATTTATGTGTGGCATGACTGATGTTCATCCTGATTTCGGAATGGTTCGTAACAGGCTGCATGTGTTACGCTGTCACGTGGGTTTATTTTTCTTATCATTGGATCAGACTTGGCAGAAAGCGTGTTCATCCCCGTGTTGTAGTTGTAACTTGTGGCATTTCATTCATGCGCCTAGCCTTAATGAACGCAGCATTGCAATTGGCGTGATGCTCAAATGTGACATTTTTAAAATTCCATTTTACGTCTTGGTCTATCATGTTAATGTTATATGCAATGGATTTTATTCTTATTTTTGGTTTGAGGTAATGTAACGTCAAGAAATTTCTTACCAGTAGATTATCTGGGATGTGACGGCATCAAGTCCGGGATTTTACATGTAACGTTAGTCCAGCTTTAACTTAACCATTAAACCATTAGTGCATGATAGAAAACATACCTGTGAGTATATTATTCAAAAGTAAAATCTACGGTGATTACAAAAGATATCTTTGAAGCATAACCGTTGAAAGTAAAAAAAAAAAAAGGCACATTTTCAAGTCAAATGACTGACTTTTGAAATAGGCCTAGTATTCAGTACTTTACCAGAACAATTGGCTCTGTTGCTTAGAGCTGAACAATATAACCTGATGATGTTTAATCTCTGCGGCCATACTTTATGTTAATGGACCAAACAGATTTTCCCTGGACTTGTTTTCTTTTTTTTTACGTGTTGTTTAAAGGCGACATATTAATAGCAAGCTTTTAAAGGTGATTGCCAGTTGCCTGGCACGTGTTGGGTCATCATGAGACCCCTGATACAATGGAGGAAGAGAGATTTCTGGAAAATAATGCCATTTGCTTTGGCTGTCAAACATACGCTTTGATTTATGGTCGAGGTTTTGTGGAGGCTACGTGCTTAAGTGTTTGCGTGTTTGCAGAGAGAGAGAGAGAGAGAGAGAGAGAGAGAGAGGGGGTAAAAGACGATATCAACGAGAGAGAGAGAGAACTCGGTAAAAGACGACATCAACGAGAGAGAGAGAGAGAGAGAGAGAGAGACATGGCGCGCGAAGGAAACACCGACTTTACGGGCTGCTAGGACATAATATTGCAGTTGCACGCATGACTGCCCATGAGGGCAACCGTTTCACAGCCTAATCTTCCGACGCGATCGCCGAGCTTTAAATGCTGAGACATCTGTGTAATATCTCCGCAATGCCAAACGGTAGCGCATTTCATGGGTCAGTTATTATTATTATTATATTATTATTGTTGTTTGGTAACATATATGCTCCTAACACTTTTACCTCCTGTGACACCTTTCAAACCTTTTTCCTGTCAGTTTGCGTTTCACCGCCGAATGACCTCGTAGGTCCCATCCCTTGGCCTAAATTTTATATTCATTCGGTTCTCGATTTGTGGGAGACATGGGCTCCTTGAATTGCTAAATCGTGAATAGTTTTTCACAGCCTTCTTACACTTCCACACAGAGACTCATCATCAGCACGTTGATACGCTTCCCATCGCCTGCATATCGACTTCCTTTCTTTCCACATGACCCGACCGTCTCAAAGCACACCGACTATTCAATCCTTCTCCCAGAGCTACTAAGCTTTGTACCGCCTGGACGTGTTTAATACAACATTTCGAACCCGTTCTTTTTTTCTTTGGCCATATTTAAGTAATAACTCCGATTCCTTACATACAAGTTACTCGTGTCTGTTCACTAGATATATTGAGAGGCTGGTATTGCTTTCCATTTCAATTTCGTGGGGAAATATGGTAAAGTATAGGTGTTTTGAGTACAGTTTGGTTATATAATAAACACGTCGATAACCTATTCGTCCTTATGACAAGGCCATTGGCCTTGTCATTTCTTTAAATTGCTGAAATCATCACTATTTTTTAATATTAGATCTCGTCTCATGTCAAATTTCAGCGGTTACATTCAGCCTAGTAACCCAAAACTCGTTCCGAACCAAGTAAATCGCTTTGCTTCGTAAACACCGAGTTCTGAAAGTCATAAGCTATCGGCAATTGACAGTTGATGATATAAAGTAATCTGATTCTTTACTTTGAGGGTATCGCATTTCGATGCTAAGTTTTTATTTTCACCTCCCAGGTATTTAGCGGTTAATTTCACTACATCACATATTTATATCCAGATCTAATTCGGCTGTATGAATTAGTAACCAGGTTAGCCGCATATTGACTGTAGACGATGGTGGTCTCACCTGGCCCCCCCGCCTTGATTGAGAGGGACAAGTGTTTTCCCCACCTGTTCCTTGCAGGTGTGTGCAAGGCGACGGTCACCCTTCCATTCCTTCCCGTCGCGTCGCTTCGTCCCCTCCCACACATACATGAAGAACTCTGAAGATTACAATGTGGAATTTAGGCTAAAGGCCAGTAGCTGGAACCTATGAGGTCACTCAGCGCTGAGACGGGGATTGGCAGGAAAAGATTTGCAAGGTGTAACAGGAAGAAGACCTTGGAGTCGCAATATGGATCGGTTGCTGTAGGGAAGGGTTGTGGAAAGTATGATAGAGGAAATAATATGAACAGAGGTACAGTAAAATTAATGAGAGGGGTTAAAGGTAAGGGCCGAAAGAACGGTACAAAGAACCTTAAGTAATGGTTACAGTGCACCACGTGAGGATTAAAAACTGTTAGGCAACCGTCATTATTTCTGTGTATGTTTCATTCGAATTCGACTCTCTCTCTCTCTCTCTCTCTCTCTCTCTCTCTCTCTCTCTCTCTCTCTCTCTCTCTCTCTCTCTCTCTCTTCTCAAAATATTCCAACATGTTCTTCCCGAATTAAGGATTGGTCTTTGGTATATTTCGTCTGCATGCTAACTTGGATCAAGATTATTATTTTTGTTAAAGCACAATCACATTATAGGGAACAATCCTTGGCAGAAGAAAGATTGTAGAACACTGAGTGCATATAGTACAAAAGAAAATTAGGCTGTACAGCAGTTGAGAAATGCCAAGAAAATGAAATGGGTTGATTGTGCGTGGCTCCTTGGAGTAGCCAGCATGACAACTTCTCGTAAAACTTACACAGAGAGGTAATGAGACGTGGTCAAGGCGACAAGAACAATGGCAGATGATTTAGCTTCTTTATGAGTTGCTACAGTTCGTGAAGTTTTTTTTTTTTTCCTTTGTTTTCGTTTCGGCATCATTAAGAGGCGGAAATGATGAGTTTTCGAGTATTTAAATGCTTTAGATTTGCGGTATAAAGTATCTTCAGATGTATAAACAAACGGCTACAGAAGGTGTTCTATAGCCTAGACGTCTTGTTCACTGTGAAGGTTTTATTTCACGATGACATTTAGACGTTAGATTGTAAGATATTTGTTTCTTGCCTGAAAATATTCTCTCTCTCTCTCTGTTCGACCACTTGAAGCATACAAAGAAAGAGTTGGAGTAGCCCTAAAAAAAAAAAATAGAGAGAAAAAAGAAGAGCATTAGGTACATTCCGATATCTGTCTCAAGGCAGCTGTTCCTTGCAGTACGTGAAATGCCAAATGTGACTTCGGTTGCCCGATAAAAAAAAGAGAAATTCGACTACCACTTTTTTTTCTTGCCGTTCTCATTTTGCTTTTGATTTTCGTAATTCCTTGAACCCCAAAACTTGTACCGGTTTTTGATGGCTGTAATCAAATGACTTTGGGTCGTCCTAGATTCACGCGCGTGTGAGTGAAACAGTACATAGACATTTTATGTATTTATATATTTATATATATTATACTATGTATGTTTGTGTTTGTGTTTGTGAGTTCTTTTTCTTAGAAAACGTATTCACATTTCAAATAGCAACTCAAACGGGATGGTCCGAAGGGAGTGTGCTTTACCGAGAGAGGAAAAATTGTACCAAGACAGAGCACTCACTGGCTTCGTCGTCGGTCTAGTGATTATGATGCTCGCCTCCTTAGCGAGTGTGAGAGAGGGTTGAACTATATAGAAACAGTTTCTTATACTGCGTTGCTCCTTTGTTTTGGCTTAATGAGTGAAGTATATACCTAGATGCTAGTCAGCTGTGGTGGGTTTCAGAAAGGCCTGAACGAGAAACCTCAAAAGATTTGCTGAAAATTGGAAGGTCAACACGCGTTAATTTCATATCCTAAAGGGGAAAGACTTATTCTTTATATTTTATATATATATATATATATATATATATATATATATATATATATATATATATATATATTTTTTTTTTTTTCAATACTAATGTGCCCATATCCTGCCAAAAATAATTGTAACAGATCTATCTATCTAATATATATATATATATATATATATATATATATATATATATATATATATATATATATATATATATATATATATATATATATATATATATATATATACAGAGAGAGAGAGAGAGAGAATGAACTAGTGCATATACTAGCAAAACGAAATGAAACGCGTTCAGCTAGAATGCCTCGACCTGCCTCACAAAACCGATGTCGCGTCCGGATCCAAGTCAAAATTGAGCCCAATTTCCCTCGCCCAAAACCCACCGTCCCACGACCTTACATCGAAATCCAAGAGCAAAAAATATTTAGAGTTCACGAATGAACTAGCAGACGAGAAGACACGGACGAACGCGCAACCTCGTCCGAGCTTATTGCAGGATGTAAAACGTAGAAAAGAGAGGAAATAAATAACCACCATTAATCTAAATCAGGTAATCACGTAAGGGCAATTCCAGGAAAACCGTTTTGATAGAAAAAGGAGGCGGAGGTATAGCCGGCAGCCAATGAGGGCAGGTCTTTCTTGCACGTAAAAGGCTGGCACAGGTTGCCATAGCACGTACGGAAACGTGCAGGTTCGGCCGTGCTCGCCAGCCTGAGCACGGAGGTGCGGTCGAGTCGTATTACATGATATAGGGCGAATGGTTAAGAGAAAAGAGTCAACCGTAATCGCTTACGAAAATGTCAGCCATGTTTTTTTTTTCCCCCATTCAGACGTCGGGGAATGCTGACAACTTTCCAATGTTTTTACTTTTTTTTAAATTAAATTGCTCCGAGATGTTTCGCCTCTTTTTGTTCTGGGGCAGACTTCCTTACGCGTCAAGAGCCTGTGCAAAAAAAAAAAAGCAAGGTAAAAATGAATACGGCAAGTGTCTATATAGCTACCTGTAAAGTACGATTAAGTACCTAGTGGTTACTCGACTGCAGTAGTCCGTTCCCGTAGGTGGGGCAGCGTCTTCTACTATACCTCTGTTCATATTCTCTCTCTTCCATCTGACTTTCCAACCCCTCTAACAATTTTTTCACAGTACGACTGCGAAGTTTCCTCCTGTTACGCCTCTCAAACCACCTTACAGTCAATTTCCGTTTCAGCGCCGAATGACCTCATAGGTCCCAGAGCTTGGCCTTAGGCCTAAATTCGATATCCTGTTCTGCAGCAGTTCGTAGGCTGTTTGGGAGAAGCCTAGGGCTAGCAACCTCATCCCTAAAAGGACTGTCCTGGAAGCGGAAGGTATACACCATAGGGAGTCCACCCTTCAAGTTAAAAAGCTTACGGAAATGAACATGATTTTGCTTTAAGACTGTATTTCCGTAATAGGATTCTCTCTCTCTCTCTCTCTCTCTCTCTCTCTCTCTCTCGCAGTTCACTGCTTTTTTCTTCACGAAATTACTGTCATGTGGACCAGAAGTTGCGAGGCGTTAAGAACATTACAGGTCATTATATATAAAAACCTTTCTTTTTTCTGTAAATTAGGGGGGAAATCTTTCTGAGTTATGACGATTAAGTCCACTAAAAAAAAAGTGGACGAGATAGTCTTTGGCTGGCTTTGAATTACGTTTTTAATTACATTACTTCATTTCTTATTGTAGTACTTTATTCGTTTCCATTCCCTCGCTTATACAATTATATAATGAAGTTATCACGAGCCGTCTTGTTCACGCTTTACCTGTTGAGTCAAACTAAAACTTGAGAATTTTCTTTTTAAGATAGGGAGTAAGTTCTGTCAGAGATCTCCAGGACAGCGTGACCCTTCCTGTTGTACAAATTCACGTTGAAGCGTAATTGTTTCATTGTTAGGCATGTCGAGTGATTGTGTTAATGGAGCTTATACCAGATATCGCGTAATTTTGTTAATGTGAATGCTTGTTTCATCTCTCTCTCTCTCTCTCTCTCTCTCTCTCTCTCTCTCTCTCTCTCTCTCTCTCTCTCTCTCTCTCAGATAATGTTAATTATTCGAATATCTTAGATTTTTGCGTTTCACAGTCTCTCTCTCTCTCTCTCTCTCTCTCTGTCTGATAATATTAATTATATATTCAAATATCTTAGATTTTTGCGTTTCACAGTCTCTCTCTCTCTCTCTCTCTCTCTCTCTCTCTCTCTCATAATAATTATTCAAATATCTTAGATTTTTGCGTTTCCCAGTCTCTCTCTCTCTGATAATATTAATTATTCAGATATCTTAGATTTTTGCCCCCACCCACCCTCTCTCTCTCTCTCTCTCTCTCTAAAAGCATAGGCAGAGGTGGCTGAGAGGTGGGGGGGGAGGGGGAAGGGAGATATGTCACAGCCTGGGAATTTTCGAATGCCTTCAAGAGTGATAACTCCTGTCTTCGTCAGTATCCGTAGCAGCCCTCGGAATCCATCCCCGATTCCTCGAGATTCTCTGCATTTTTACAACACCTGAAGTGTCCCAGGGCGTCCTTTAATGGGGCATCAGGTGGTACTTACTGCCCTCAGGAATGCACCGGCGTCGCCTTTCGCATTAATGCTTCGGTCCTCGGTGTATGGGACTTTGGGCCTGTGGTTAACCACTGAGGATGATAATATAATAATGAATATGTCAGTATAAGTATCAAACATTTTAGATCATTGTTACTTTTGGAGGTTTTGAATCAAAAGGTTAAATAGTAGTAACAGTGATAGTGAAGATGATGATGATGACAGAATTACTATTTTGTCGTAGTCAGATGGACTCTTGGGTTTGTTCATCCTTTAGATATTATAGGCCTATATATATATATATATATATATATATATATATATATATATATATATATATATATATATATATATTTTTGTGTGTGCGTGCGTGCGTGTATTTATTATCCAAACTATTCTAGATTTTTATTATGTTTCTATTTATCTATATAAGTATGACAAAATAAGATAAGCTTCCAGGTAAACCACTTACGTTTTCAAATGGAATGTGTGTGAGGCTTTACACATTCGTGTTACAATATATTATTGTTAGAAGTATTTTTACGATCGAGAACAAAACAGAAATTTATGAACGCGCCATATCTATACGGAGTCTCGCATATACCTTAAGCTTGTCTGACAAGAAAGAGAGAGAGAGAGAGAGAGAGAGAGAGAGAGAGAGAGAGAGAGAGAGAGAGAGAGAGAGAGAGAGAGAGAGAGAGAGAAATTAAAAATGACTCCTCACAAGTGGAACTCCCCCCATGTCACGGGAATTCCCAAATTTCCCGGAATATTCCCGAATTCCCTGGAATGAGTCAGAGTTGGGAAAGAAATATATCCTCTGAGCCCCGTTTTCTTTTCGTGTGTAGACCGCAAATCAAATCTTTCTCCAATGAAATAAATGTGCATATTTAGCCTACATATATATTTATATATATGTATATATAAATATATGTATATATGTACAGTATATGTATTATATTATATATTACATATATACATATATATGTGTGTGTGTTTTGTATATAAAAAAGACATCATCATTTATTTTTTTTAGCCAGAAATATGCCATTTGTATAAGTGCTGACCAAAGAATTTCTCTCTAGCCCAAAAGCGAGGTAGGCCAGTCTCTGGCTGGTATTAAGGGCTTTGCTATCTTCTCTCTTTCTCTACGCATACCTACACGTAGCGTCCCACACACACACACACACACACACACCGCACACGCGCGCGCGCACATACGCACAAACACGCACACCAGACGTTCCTAATGTAACATAGGCGAGCATTCACACTAGACGGACAGAAATGACATGCACACACTAGTAGAGGCTGACGTACGTAGAAGAAACGGCTACACTAGAGGTAAAATATGCACACACATGAGAGAAATAAAGATGTAATAGACATGTTCAGTAAAGAATTACTGAGGGGGGGGGAGGGGAAAGTACGGACGAAACTAAAGCGCATAGACGCACGAGACGTTCAGACTTGAAGCCCAAGTGCTTCAAGAGTCCCAGCGTCCACCATTCCAGGGTTCCTCGGAGTTGTGTGAAACGGCCCATCAAATTGGTCTCGGCTCTCCGGCGTGAATTCTCCTCCTAATTTCTAATTAACTGCTGTCCGGTCTGGCGTGGGTTCCCGAGCGGTGACATAATCCAGTCGAAAGGCATTCGGAGGTGAGGGTAGATCGGTGACGCGGTTAATATCAACAACTAGAAAATCGTGCTCAAAAACGATTGACCCAAACTCCCTTACAAGCTAGACGCGGAAATGATCGGTCACCTTCTTCTGTCAAAATAAACAGAAAGCAGTTCCTTGGTGAATATTTTTATTATATTGCTGATTTTGGAGGGGCACATTACTAAGTTCCTTATCACAGCGTAAGCACTATATAGCTACAGATAATATTGGTTGACAAGCCCATAGTCAGACATTTTTTCACAGTAACATTACCAATGACAAAACGGTGATCATAACGAGAAGAAAAGTAATAACAACATACACTGACCTGGAAGGGACCACAGTTTCACTCTGAGGCAATAAGGTAGCTTGGGAAAATTCTGGGAGCCCTGTGCCCCTACGCATGATATAGTGTGCTGGCTGGCAAATAGCTGATGATGGCCTACTATAATAGTCTCCTTTTTTTCATTGTCGATTGTGTCGAGATTCGTTACAGCATAAGATGAGTTTCTAGTCATTTTGTCAACAAGATTTAATTTTGCATTTTGAGTCATATGTGAATATATTCATTTATTTATAATTACTTATCATTTTCCCCAAAACTTTGTCATGACCAGTTACTCTGAAAGGAAAAGAATTCTTGCATTTTAAGTCATGTGTGAATATATTTATTTGCTTTCAATTACTTCGTTTTCCCGAAAACTGTCGTGAACAGTCTGAAAGGAAAAGAATTCGAGAAAACATCGTGAAGAGGGCGTGGAAATGACACTGGCCCCTTGATGCCCATGCCCGCTCAGTGACCTTCGAAAGGTCATCGTAGGGACCTTCCGTGAGGGCAATGCACGTAGGACCTCGTGCGGGAGACGGAGAGAGTAACCGTTAGAAGCACCCCCTGGCCATACCCATCGAATGCCCCTGTCGTTATCGTGAATGCCCTCCTCGCAGGGCGTGCTTTCATCCCCGTAGACGTCCCTTGTGCCCGAAGGGGGCATGTAGAGGAGAGAGAGAGGAGGGGGGCGCTTTGGCCGCTTGTTTATCGGCGAAATGAGCAAACAGATGGCGACCAGGCTCGCCGTGTCATTAGTTGCCTCACGAGGAATGCTGCCTCTCCGCCGCCACCGCCGCTGCTCGTGGCTGTAAAGAGGCCAGTCCGAGTATTTTTTTTTATTCTCCTCAACCCCCTCTCTCTCTCTCTCTCTCTCTCTCTCTCTCTCTCTCTCTCTCTCTCTCTCTCGCGTCCCGTTCAAGTACAAAGTAGTACATATTCACGGTCAAAACCTTCCTTATGTCAGGCAGTTACAGTAGTTTGTCAGTTACATTTTTTTTTTCTGGAATGGCCGTCTGTGGCGTATTTTGTTACAATATTCTCAACTGACTCAATGACTAAGCCTTCGCTCTCTCTGTTTTTCCGTATCAGCCCCGGTTGACTCACAAAGCCTAAGATTCTCTCTCCCCCCCCCCTCTAATGTAGTGGTATTACTCACGCTTAGCAAGTGGGAACGTTCAATCTCGAGTGAGGAAGTAACTCACTGGCTGGTCATCTTCGCGCATGCTCAGTTTACCAATAACCAATAAAGTTAAACGTCCGTTGATCTATCGACTGCGTGTGTCTGATTCACAAACCAAAAGTTAAATTTCGAAACTCTCTCCCTCTCTCTCTCTCTCTCGCAGCTGGACAGCATAACATAGCAGGGCTCCATTTCCGACATCAACAGGTAGAATTAGGTCGATATATCATGACGGGCTGTGGTTAGGCGATTCCACAGGTTGTGTTTAGCGGTGTCATGATTGGACACAAGTTCTCATAGTACGTTAAGGCCATTACGTTGACGTGCAGTAGTGGCTCCGTGTTTGTGTGTGTGAAATTTCACGTAGAAACAGTCACGTAGAAAGATTTATATTTATATTCAAGAAAATATTATGATATACTCGTAAGCTCAGTATTCGATTTTAATAAATGTGCATCTTGTGCGCACGTCTTTTGTTTGTTTATCCATAGTTCCTTCTTTTGCGACTTAAGAATTTACGTTTTCAGAGTTCCATGTGTGGTAAATGAATATTTCGGTGTTCTTTAAACTCACGAAATTAATGTTAAAAAAATCATCTCTCTCTCTCTCTTTCGCTGTAATTAACGTCAAGAAATTGTAATTCATTATTAACATCCGTAATGAGTACACATTTGTGTGGTCGAAGAACCAGAAATATCGTTAACATGCGGCCAAAGTGTATATGTATATATATATATATATATATATATATAGAGAGAGAGAGAGAGAGAGAGAGAGAGAGAGATGAATATTGTTGAATAGACGCATACGTAGACCAACTCCCTTCCTCTCGCCACGATATAACACAGAACTCAACAACTCTGGTACGAAAAACTTGGCTATCGGTTCTTTTTCTGAACTGAATTTCCCATTTACTAGTAGATGAAGCATTTGCTTATGCTTAGTTAGACACGGAGAGAATTTCACGCATGGAGGATCGTCGCCTGTTTCATTCAAGAGTAAAGATTCGGCTCGTTTTCTTTCGTTCTCTCTGTCTCCGCCTGCCTGTCTGTCTTCGCCGACGCAAGGAGGTGGGCTGTTTTCGCTGGAATCTAGAGCACACGCCCAACCCGCCGCTCGCTGATCGAGTAATATTTGGGCGAGAACGATGATGACCGGTTGGTGGAATTATGTATTTATACTCTCTCTCTCTCTCTCGGGAATATCTCAAATTTCGCATTGCTGCTTCAGACTGATTGTGATTTTAGTAGGCCTAATTTATCTTCAACAACTGGGAAGAGAAGACATCTGACGCCATTCATCACCACGGGGAGGAATGCATAAATGGGGAAGTATTACGCAGGATGAGTAGCTCTGGCATTTGGCACAATGTTTGTTTTTTGTACAACAAGAATGCAGACTTGAATTTCGCTGCGGCCCAGATCACACAGGAATGTGCGTATGAGGTGACGAGCCACCTTGGCCTAGCTTTGAGTCGAGTCGTTTCAAAATTTCGTGGCATTGTTTCACTTCTTTCTTGTTAAGTGTCTCTCAATTCCTTTTCTGTATTTTTCAGATTTTCTTTTTTTATAGTTTTTCATTCATTTTTTTTATTATTAGCCTTGCCATTTTCTATACTTTTAGTCTCAGGTTTATATGTTTTCTAACAATAAACCTCCCATTTTTTTAATCTTTTATTAGAGAAAATATAAAATATTTTACATTTTCAATAGTATTACAACCAGAACTTAATCAAAGTTAACTTAAATTTACCGAAAACAAATATAATTTTATCGTACCATTTGGGTTGACAAATATTTTATCATGTATAATAGATTTTACAAATAATCTATGTATTTCAATGTTAATATTTTTCTGTAGTTATAGTTACCCACATAAGATTTTATCAGTACATATCTATTTTTTTATAAAAAGGAACCCTATTTTAGCCCGCAGGCCAAACTCATAATAATGAATTACGCGAACGGTACATCACGAGGAGCGTGAACTAATAAAATACACGCGCCTGTCACCGTTTCAGCTCTGTGACTGTGGCCAGGAGCAACAAAAGTTATTTCATGTCGAAAGGGACGCTCAGTATGCGACCAAGGAGAGAAGTGACTCATTCTCTCGGTCGCAAAGGGTATTTCCTCTTTCGATTTCAACACTTTAGGCCGAACACTTGTGTTTGTCATTTTCTGCTTCGACCGCCCTCTCAGTCTAGGGATATATCCGCGGGATATAAACCGTTTTAGACTGATGTTGGAAAACAAAGGTTTACCATTGCGGGCCTGGTGGGGGGGAAGGAAAAAAAACAAAAGGTAATCGAACCACAGGTGTCATTTCGGCTTTAATGGCGTGATCGTCCAAACAGCAACGTGACCGCACTGCAGAAAGCATTTTGTTCTGAGGGAAAGGACACACACACACACACACACATACACACACACATATATATATATATATAAATATAAATATATATAATTTAAATATTCCAGGTCCACGCGTATTCATGCAGTTTGGAATACTAAAAGACATTTCCACCTATATATTTGTGTACTTATTACCCTTTTTTTTCACTTGCCCTTACGCTTTTCTAGCATTCTCTCTCTCTCTCTCTCTCTCTCTCTCTCTCTCTCTCTCTCTCTCTCTCTCTCTCTCTCTCTCTATATATATATATATATATATATATATATATATATATATATATATATATACCGCTCCTGAAAGCGTCAGCTTTGCGGTTTTCAGCATATATATGTATAATAGAGGCTACAATGAACTGTCCTCGTCAATTACCACGAATCCTTTGAAAAAACCTACCAGCTGGGAGACCAATGCATCGTCTCAAAGAACGTCTGCAAAGACACTCTGACGTGAACGCCAGGAACGAAGGTGGAATGGGCGTATGGTGTGTGGAAGCGAGTGAATGGATTATGGATAAGGGCGTGTGAGGAAATTGCTGTGTGCGAATCGCCGTTGAAGCAGCACACCTTCCTTCCACTAGTCCCCCCGAGGCTTCTCCCCTCTCCCTCCCTTCCTCTCCCTTCTCCCGCCATTCTCTTCTCCCTTCCCCCCTCCCCTCCCTTCTCCAGCTCAGGGACCCCCCTACATCAGATCTGTCGCTACCTCGCCCTTCTCCCGCTACAAGATTTCTCCTTTCCATCCGCGTAGCTCCTCATATCTTGTTGCAAATTTTCCATTCTCTCTCTCTCTCTCTCTCTCTCTCTCTCTCTCTCTCTCTCTCTCTCTCTCTCTCTCGCGATGCAGTCAGTGAGTTCCTGTGTGTATTCTTTTACCGTCAGTGCGCCTCATGTGCGGTGCACTGTAGGCATTGCTTACGGTTCTTCGCAGGGTCCCTTCGGCCGCCAGCTGCAACTCCTTTCATTTCATTTTCTGTACCTCTGTTCATATTCTCTTTCGTCCTTCTTACTACCTGCCTTCTCCTGACACTTGTTTCGTAGTGAAACGGCTTTGAGGTTTTCCCTCCCGTTATTTTAAAAACCTTTCTACTTCCAGTTTCCGGTTCAGCGTTGAATGACCTCATAGGTCCCAGTGCTTGGTATTTGGACAAAATTTTATATTCCATTCCATTCCATTCTGTGTTCTTCAATTGTATATAAGTATGTGAGGTATATATATACTGTAACTTTTCGAAGTAAATATAAAATATCGATGAGATACTTCCCGCAATTATTATTTCACAGTTATCCGGAGTGCAAAAATTGATTTCACAGATGGGAATTGATTACAGGACCGTTGCAAACGGTGGGATTGAGAGAGAGAGAGAGAGAGAGAGAGAGAGAGAGAGAGAGAGAGAGAGAGATTCATTTCGTCCGGACAAAATTGTCGTCACAACTACCAATGTAATTGACGAGCCAATTTACCACCACTAGTGATAACGGAGGGGGCTGAGTGCTATGTCCGAGTCCTGACTCGCTAAAGGGCATCAAATTGAGGAGGTTTGATATTAATTAGTTGCCATACAGACATCTATATGATTTTATTACCTGAAATTAGCTGTATATTTCAGTTGTCTTGTGGGTTCGTTTGGAAGAACATGATTCTTTGTGAAAAGGATTGTTGTTATTTATATATATATATATATATATATATATATATATATATATATATATTTATTTATATATATATATATATATATTTATTTATATATATGATGATTATAATCACTTTTTGTACGTGATTCATTTATCACACATTGCCACAGGTGAAGAATAAGAGACGGAGTGTAGGTCCTGACCTGAAAATAAAGTCGAAACCGGTCAGGACCTGAACGCCGTCTCTTATTTTTCACCTGTGGTAGTGTGTGATATATACAGTATATATATATATATATATATATATATATGTGTGTGTGTATTATACTTATATATACATACTTATATATACATACATATATATATATAAATAAAGATAAAATCCACGAAGGAAACGGAAACACTGGAGTGCTGCGAGGCCTTTCGACGCTAGGTCCTTTACTTAGCAATAAGCAATTTCCATCAGAGGTTCACCCACAACCGTCAAGTATGAATCCCCCTACAGCAAATCTTGAACCTAGTCGTCCTGTTAACACGACAGTTGAAGTTAATAGCTAACACGATTAACGACTCAATGCGACAGGTTCCCATTAAGAATTCTCTTTGTGGAGACAACACGATTCGACGAATAAAAAAGCAGATGTTAGCAGTTTCCTAATGGGATGCGTCGGATTTGAATACAATGCTTCATGCAGCCCATGCTGCTACTTTCGGCCCCGTGCATATGAAGCACAGTGATTTACATGTGATGCCCATCGCCGGCTTTCTGTTTTGGGGGGCCTTGTCGCGTGACGCTGGTACAAAATACCCGTTTTCCTAAGTGGGTTGCGAGGTGTTCGGCCGGTTGTAATTTTATATATATGTATATAATATATATATATATGTATATATATATATATATATATATATATATATATATATATATATATATATATATTTATATACATATATATATACATATATAAATTTCTGACTCACATCAGGATCGAACCCAGGTTCTTTCAATTGAAAGGCAAGGGTTCGATCCAGATGTGAGTCAGAAATTTATTTCTGTTCCACAGGTGATTGTGTGCTGATTATTTCTATATATATATATATATATATATATATATATATATATATATATATATATATATATATATATATATATGTGTGTGTGTGTGTGTGTGTGTGTGTGTGTGTAAATATATATATACATATATATATATTATATATTATATATATATATATATGTATATATAATGGAATGCATATACATATGTACACGCACAAACACACACACATACACAACCACTTTTACACCAAACCAGTCTCACCTTTGTGCAAATAATTTAACACATTTTTCTGTCATCCATCATAAAAAACTTTTAATTCGTCTAAGCAACCCGTCTTCTGCGCCATACATCAGCACGATCCAAAATACCTCTCTTGACATTCGTAAGATTTCTCTCGGTCCGCATGTGCGCAGACAGCCTTGTCCATCGACTCTCAAACTCCGCACGCAGCTGTTTTCAAACAATCGTTTGGTTTTTCCTTTTCTAAATTCACACGGCTCTGCCTCTATCCATCCTTCTAGTATGTGTCATACTTCCTTACCCAGTTCCTGCCACGAACCTTCCCGGGTAAAGTCTTATCTATCACATTTGTCGTCCAGCGGAACCATTATTCCTCACATTGATTCATTTTGGTTTCCGTTGGATACTGACAGAGAGAGAGAGAGAGAGAGAGAGAGAGAGAGAGAGAGAGAGAGAGAGAGTTAAGTATACCTTGATTTAACCAGACCACTGAGGAGCTGATTAACAGCTCTCCTAGGGCTGGCCCGAAGGATTAGACTTATTTTACGTGGCTAAGAACCAGCTGGTTACCTAGCAACGGGACTTACAGCTTATTGTGGAATCGGAACCACATTATACCGAGAAATGAATTTCTATCACCAGAAATAAATTCCTCTAATTCTTCGTTGGCCGGCCGGAGAATCGAACGCGGGCCTAGCAGAGTGCTGGCCGAGAACTCTACCGACTCAGAGAGAGAGAGAGAGAGAGAGAGAGAGAGAGAGAGAGAGAGAGAGAGAGAGAGAGAGAGAATGTTTTTTATTCCGGAAAGAAAGCCTCTTACTATACCAAAAATATTCCCACGTTACGTCTACTGGTTACTCTTCAATAGAGAAAATAATGGGACTCATAATTTATATATATATATATATATATATATATATATATATATATATATATATATATATATATATATATATATATAACACTGCTTCGTTGACTATTGTCCAACGTTTATTTATACGTTAATTTTTGCGGTTTTGTAAAACGAGGCCAATGTTGTCGCGAACGAGCACCTGTTTGCTGTAAATAAGAAAGCTGAATATTATTCTTGCAGTGCTAACTGGGCGACTAGGTAATTACCAGTTTAAAAAATCCTTAATGAGGCTTGATTTTCATTAAGAAAAAAATAGTATTTGGATGCAGGCAATAATAACTACAAATGTCATTGATCCTAGATTCTTTCTTTCTTCGTTTTTTAACTTTCGAAAAGAAAAGGAAACTTAAAAATAAAAATCCTGATCTCCGATCATGTGGTCACTTGTAGGTTATGCGGTACAAATCGGTTGCCTCTTCCTAGTTGCATTCTGCATTGGTTTAGTGGGTCAGTCAGACGGTGCTTTTTGGCAGCGGAAACACGTTAATGGTGCCGAAATGTGTGTGTGTGTATGTATGTGTGCTCACATGCGGCCTTTGTTGACTGGATGTAGAAGTAGAACTTGGCATTGCCAAGTGTCCGCATGTTCGGAGGACAGGACCAGACGTAATGGTGCTTTTTTCGTCCCTTTCCTGTCGCCCCGACCTCCTATTGTCCGTCTTCTCAATTTCATCTGCATCTTTGTGCAATACATTTTAACTTCTTTTCTCTTTGTGCATCGATTCTTTACTTGTCTCAGTTTTAACCTTTGGATATTTGTGGTTCCTTTATTCCTAGGTAACTTTGTTTCTTAGTTGGCAAGTCCTTGTTAACCCGTTCTCATTCTCTCGTGTCTCTTCCTCCAACATTGATTAGTCTCCCTCCGCGTGTTAACGCCAATAGCAGTAGGCAGAGACGACACAAAAAAGTTCATGCTCAATCACTAACTGTGGTAGGGACGAAGCTAAGACATCCCCTTCCATAGCGGGGTTTAAAGGGAGGTGGGGAGAGGGAGAGGGAATATGGTTCTCCACACAGGCATTCTGCGCGAGTGGTGGATGGGTGGTTGGGTCATGTGGTGAGTGAAGCAATCTATAACCTCCTTGGGGACACTGGCAGTGATTAGGTGCTGACCAGTAAAAGATTAGAGGTTGTGAAGGTGCGATTTTACAAAGTTGAAAAGAAGGTTGTTCTGAATTGCGAGTTCGATTTTACTTTGTTGTGGTTTAGACATTTACTTGAATATTCTTTTTTTCGAGTGAGGTACTGTACGGCTAAAAAGTTTTTCTTTTTATCTTTTATTGGAGAAAATGTACAATATTTTACATTTTAACAGCATTACAATCAAAGCTAACTTAACTTTACCAAAAACAAATTTAATTTGGATTGACAAATATTTACTTTTACAAGTAATCTATGTATTTCAGCGCTAAAGAGTTGAAACGTTCTTAGGAAGACTAAACCATCGGATGGCATTAAAGAAGCAATGTTATTTTACATTTTGACAAGAGGGGAAGATAGAGAGTGAGTAGGAATCTCAGCAACTCTGTAATCCCCTGACAATTCATCGGAATAAAGAACATTGTAAATAACATTGTAAAAACTGCGTTAGTTCGTACCTTCGAGGTACCATTATATGGCCGATTGTCATTTGCTGATTGCATTTTGCCTTACCTTTAAATTTTACTTCATTTATGTATTTGTTTCATTTTCATCCACAATTTTGAATAACACTCATTCTCTTCGTGGCTTCGTATCCTTACGGAAGCGCTTTCAGTTCACAAACCAAATGATCAGCATACGAGGCCGAACCGGACGAGGAGTGACGATTTGAGGGCGGCTCCTACAAATCCAGTTTGCCTCTGTTGACCTTAGCAGAGAATTACTTACTGGCTGTCAGCCGGCTGTTGCAGGTCGCAGCTGCTGAGTGGTGGGAAACGGAGAGAGAGGAAGAGGAGAGGAAAAGAGAGACGTGATTGTTCTGTACTTAGGTTTGTATTTAGAACCATCAAAAAGTTAGGGCTTCGAGGAGGAGATTGCCACCACCCCACTGGGCTGAAACTATTCATAACATAGCCAGCAGATCTCTCTCTCTCTCTCTCTCTCTCTCTCTCTCTCTCTCTCTCTCTCTCAGTACAAGTCTTTTTTATCCGTGTGTTTGTTTATCAAGTCAGTCGCCTAATTGCTGCGTTCCTTATGAACCTGTTCACAGTTAAAAGTACAGTAATGATTAATAATAATTAATAATATATAATAATAGAAAGGACTAGTCACATTCGCGTAAATACGCGATTCTGGCATTTGACAAGGAAGGCCTCTCAACGGTTTCTCAAACCTCTTTGACGAAATTGAAAAGGGGGCCGTCATTTTCATAGCTTCCAAACTTGACTTCAAAGTCAACGGCCAGTAGTTCCTCAGAGTTACTCGCGACTTAGTCTCTTCTCCTACGGGTTTTGGTTGTGGAGTGATTTATGGCTCAGTTTGATAGCTATTGGGACCACTTTTTAATCGGTCCCGGTCTGGTCGAGGTCTTCTGGACTCCTCGATAATGCTGCCTATCAAAGTATAGCATTTTATATTCAATCTGAATTTGATAAAGGAAATGGCGCACGTGGGGCCTTGACGAGCGTGATGTGTGCCTGTTTATTTTTGTACGTTTCTAGCGTGTGCGTGTAGCATAAAAATACGTACACTTAACACATACACTATAAATATATGTGTGTGTGTGTGTGTGTGTGTGTATGAATGTGCCCAGAGCTGTCGTAATTGTGCTGTACAAACTGTGAGAGATTTGCTCGTGCGAGGAATCTCCTAAGCAGCTTTTTGCTCAGTCCCTCATCTGAGAATATCTCACCTGGACGCAGCTTAGCATGAAATGGCGAAGTGGCTTGTCCACCAACTTTTACTTTGAAGTAAAAAATATACCCTCGAAGGCTCCTCCACCTCCTCCCCCTCCTCCTCGCCCTTCCATTACAACCTGTCCCCACCCTATACCTTTCTCCCATGCCCTGGTCCCACTTCTCTCTCTCTCTCTCTCTCTCTCTCTCTCTCTCTCTCTCTCCGGGTGCCTTTGCTTTCCCTCTACTTTCTCCTCACTTACCCCTGCGCATACCCCCGAGTAAACATTTTCTCACCCGTGCCCCCTTCTTTTTAACTCTTCTCTCTCTCTCTCTCTCTCTCTCTCTCTCTCTCTCTCTCTCTCTCTTTGCGTAACCACTTTCTTGATCTTTCCCATCCACGTTTCATCTATTGTTTTCTTCTTTCCTTTTTATGATTTTTTTTCAACTCCGATGGCGGCAGTGCCCGCCCGAGAGCCGAAGCGCCAGTTGACGCAATCGATCAATCTGTTCTTTCTGCGAGGAAAGGAAATGGTGGTGGTGTCCTGCCCGAGACACGGTATGTGGCCACATGCCCCGAGATCCAAGAAAGGCCATGTGTACGTGCGCGCCTATGTGGCAACGCTTTGTGAATGTGATACGCCGTGCTGAAGTTAGATTAACATAGAGAGTGGGTTTGTTCAAGTCATGAAGTATCCGACTTTTTTTTTCATTTTTTCGAAATATTGATCCCTGATGTTTATTCAGAAGGTGAATGCGTTTGGATTTATGGTGTCCGTGATTTACTTTGGCTCTTTACGTAGTCCGAAAGATGTAAAAGAAATCAGCGACGGATTCCAGAGACGTTTTCCCCGTGTGGATGATTGGGTCGAGAAGGACTCGATTGCAAGGCTCAGAACGGATTTGTTTGTGTACACTTTCCTGTTGTATGCGGGGCGATTTGGCGTGAGGTCCATATAAGCGATGGATATCCTTCCACCAGGTGGAGGTGGGTGGGCCAATATAGGAAAGGTGTGTTGTTGGGTGGGGAGGGGACATCTGACAATCTCGTGTCTGCGCCGTGGTTCTGTGGTTGTGTTGTGCGAGGTCGGTCTAGCACTGGGGCGGGCTTGGGACTGTACTGGCGCCTGGGTTAGATGGAATGGGGTCCACCCCACCCTCTGTGGGAAGTTTTTCCTGAGCCGTGATGCGATTGAGTGTGATGTCGCAGTATAATGAGCCCTCATTGTGGTGTTGTCGGTTTGGATCAAGCTTTTTTTTTTTTTTTCTACACCGTAAATCTGTTTAGATTCATTTATTCTAGTGAGATGCGTACCGTCTTAGATGTATCATACGAATTATTATTATTATATTATTACTTCAAAAATGACGGTCTCTTCAGTTTGGTATATTTACGTCATGTATTTAAAACATTGCAAAGCGTTTTTATATTGTCTGAATTACGCTTTTCCTTATGCCAAAGTGTAACGATTTCCTTTGATAAAATGTGCTAAATGCAACTAATCGCAACTTATATAGCAGGCGCTCTTATCGATAGACTTTTTTTCAACATGAAAAAAAAGTCTCTCAAGCGGAAACAGATTACGCACCGAGACTTCTTGTTGTGTATTCTCGACTATCTTGTATGATCGTCATTTTTGAAGTAATAATAATAATAATAATAATAATAATAATAATAATAATTCAAATTACAAGTTCTTAGAAAACTTCACAACATGAAATTTTCTAATAACTTGTAATTTTGAATTTTTCACAGTTTTAAAGAAAAATTGAACTTTTCTCGCCTAAGTTACGTTTGACCGAGTTGTATCCTTTTAATTCACGTTAGTAACTTATACGAGATAGTTAATTTTATGATAGGAAAACCTTTCTAATGTATATCATTACCACACGGTACTTCCCCCTCCGTTACTTTTCCCATAAATATTTATTATTATCAAGCAGTTTTCATTCAGTTCATGATACCACAATAATTATGTGCTCCACCACATTAACGAAAAACCATTATCAAAGCTCATATGATGTAATTAAATCATTTAATTTGATCTCCGACGTCAGTTCCCTTTTCGAACAGAAATTGAAGGCAGCTGCTGCACTGAGAATATTACAGCAGCTGCATTGATCAGGTTCCATCATACTGAAAGTTTTGATTGCATCAGTTTCCCCTGAAGAAAACTTTTGTATGATGCAACAGTTCAGTAGAGGATCCAGAAATATATCTTTTGGGGCCACCAATTTTCATACACACACACACACACACACATATATATATATATATATATATATATATATATATATATATATATATACTTGAAATATTTCTGTTGTATCATAGTATAAAATATTTTCTTCAGCATATCATTATTTAAGTAGAAAATATGAAGTGGACAGCAGTCGCCTGGTTTGTCAGGAAATACCGAATCCATTATTAGTATCATCATTAAGGTCATTGTTATTATTATTATTATATTATTATTATTACTATTATTATTATTATTATTATTATTTTTCTCAAAATTTTATTATTTCTGGAATAGATTTTTTATTTTTTTCCCATTTTTATATTTCTCGTTTATGCTATTATTATTATTATCTAAATCTTCAATATAATTATTTTGTCAACAGTTGTTTTGTCATTTGAATTTGTACACAGCAGGGTTTCTCTTTATTTGTAATAGGCCACAGCAGTTTTGCCTGATTTGACACTGAATGGCAGTTTCATTTATTTAGCCAAACGTTTCAGCCACGACAGTTTTCCGCAGATTAATGTTATTCAATCAAAGTGTATGCTCAGGGATTCATACTTAAATTTTTTACTTGTTGCCAGAATCGCCAAAAATGACGGTATATAATATAGGTACCGTGTCTCGGGACGTTACGTACCTTCAAGAAGCCCAGAACAAGGTCATTTCATTCCATGTTTATACAGGTGCTGGTAATGTAGGTATCGTATCTCGGGACGTTACGTACCTTCAAGAAGCCCAGAACAAGGTATAATTTCATTCCATATTTATACAGGTGCTGATAATATAGGTATCGTGTCTCGGGACGTTACGTACCTTCAAGAAGCCCAAAACAAGGTCATTTCATTCCATTTTTATACAGGTGCTAATGGTGAGAGGTTGGTCCCGGGCTGGAGAACGGCAAGTCTGAACGTGGACTGTCGTTCTTAAATTATGGAAACACATTCCGTGGGTTGTGGCAGGTTTATTGCATCCTCTCCTCTCTCTCTCTCTCTCTCTCTCTCTCTCTCTCTCTCTCTCTCTCTCTTCGTTGGGTGAGTCGGTAGAGCTGCGGACTGTCACTCGATGGGCCGGGGTTCAATTCCCCGGCCGGCTGATGAAGAGTTAGAGGAATTTATTTCTGGTGATAGAAATTCATTTCTCGCTATAATGTGGTTCGGATTCCACAATAAGCTGTAGGTCCCGTTGCTAAGTAACCAGTTGGTTCTTAGCCACGTAAAATAAGTCTAATCCTTCGGGCCAGCCCTAGGAGAGCTGTTAATAATCAGCTCAGTGGTCTAGTAAAACTAAGGTATACTTAACTTTTTCTCTCTCTCTCTCTCTCTCTCTCTCTCTCTCCAGCGAATGTTCATCATACATTATTCTATAATTGTATAGTAGTAGTAGTGGTAACGGTGGCGATACACCGTCTAAACTAAAACGGAACCTGGAAGATTTAAAATTTCCAGGAGCTTGCAGCAATGTTAGCGGTGCAATATCCCACTGGATCTCATTTCCCAAAGCTCCAATTTTGGTCAGAGCCAGGCCGATTATTACGGCTCTCTGCTTGCCAGAATAACTGGCGGGATTATGACTTGTTGGGCGTGTTCGTAAAGCGCCTGAATCCTAATAGTTGAAGACAAAAATAACTTGTGCAAAGCGCCCGAGTCCATTTCGGTTATTGGAGTTTGTGTTGTTGTTTTATAACCGCACCGAGTTCCGAGTTATATTGTCGTCGTTCACTCTGTATTTTTTTACCTTCTTTAGGGATTCAGATTTGAAGAACTCTGACAGGTTTAAAGACAGAACTTGGAAGGTTGGAACGCCCCAAGAGAACTTCGACCAGAGAACGAAATATATATACAGTATATATTCCGATCAAGGAAAAACCACTCAATGAATGACATGAATTTTTAATTATATACCCTCATTACATTTGATTACTTTAATTTTTATATATATATCCTCTTTACATTTTATCTAAAGCATTGTCAAGAAGTTAAACAATAAGACTGGTTATTAATTAAGGGTAATAATTCTTGATTTTGAATTTAGAGAGGTGGTTGGGGGGAGAAATGATTAACACAGCTATTTCGTTTTATTCATCCGCATTTACTACTGTTGTATTTGGATGAATAAAGTTGAAAACTTTGATGCAAAGGACCTGTTAGTTTCTGGGGGGTTAAATAATACTACAAATGATATTTGCAATATAAAATAAATAAAAATAAAAAAATATGAAATCATGAAACCGATTCATGGGAGTATTGACTTGAAATGATTTATTCATGTCAAGGGATAAAAACATCGTGAAAAGTCGTTTTAATTAAAAGATAAATGAGTATCTTTCCTCCCAAATTTTCACTTAAGCAAACAGTCGCTATCAGGCACAGTAGTTTAAATCTTAGTGGCTATATGAAATGAAATCAATGCCTCGCCGAGCACTTTAAATCTTTCAGCATGTATACCAAATATATATGTTTCAAAGCAAACGAAATTGCACAGCTCTAAGTTACGTAGATAGATAAAGGAAAATTCAAATAGGGTACAAAAATTAAAAAAAAAGTCTAAACTCACAAATCTTAGGATCTTGACACGCTCCGAAAACGGTTGCGTTGAAGAGTTTCCCCATAGCCATTCTGTGTCCCACTTGACCTCATTAATTACCTTGAGGTCATCCCACGGCCTCGATGAATCAGGTCATTGCGAGACTTAGCGTATACGGACGTGCTGTCGAGCAGGGTCTCTCTAGGCGAGAGAAAAAGGGTGGACTCGACTGGACCGGCCGAGTTGTGTTGCCACCGCCTCCTGGTCTTTGGCACGCTCTTACGACACGACCGGTTTTGTAGACCGAACATTGTGTTGCTGCGGCTTCCAAGTTTGTTTTTCTCTGCATATTTCATAGGATGCACCATCTTTTTACGGCTGTGCTTGTTAACTTGACGTTTTTTGCTTTACGAAGATGCTTGATACGACAATTAGGCCTAACCGTAATGGTTGACAGGTATGGCTGGCGTTTAGTTACCCAGAATACGTAAGGTTTGTCCCCTTGAGTTTTGCAAGTTTCTCTCATGTCCACACTTTATAGATTATTCTTTTATTATTGGTGCTCTTGTTGTTTGCAGGTATTTCCTATTTTCAAGCCGTTACAGAATTACAGCAATTTCCTAAAATGCTAGGCCAATCACAGCTGGGTCTCTGTGGGTCAAAACGAGTTTGTAAGTTGTTTATGCTTCCAAGTTTGTTCTTTGCTTATTTCTTGGGACATGTGATTGTCTTTTCTAATGCAGACGTTGTCACAGCTTATTTCCAGTCGTCACGCCCTCCAGAAATAACCCATTCTTCATAATAATTCATCAGAATGATAGACCGAGTGCAGTTGGGTCTACGTGTCACCTGTGCCCCCATGACTTGCACTGTTGCTACAGCGAATTTCGAGGTTAGAAAATTATACAGTGGTCAGAAATGGTGGCAGGTTAATATACGACAATTACCAGCTGTGCACGGAGAAAGTATACAAGCAGCCGAGGCTTTTCCTTATTGGAATTCCACCCGTCGAAAGAAAAAATAACTAATGTATGATAACCTCGTCATGAGAGAGAGAGAGAGAGAGAGAGAGAGAGAGAGAGAGAGAGAGAGAGAGAGAGAGAGAGAGAGAAAGTTGCCTACAAAATCCCCCATAATTTAATATAATAAGAAGGTTTTCTTGTTTAGACTTCTGGAAATATTGTTTCTTGTTTTCTCACCCTAATAGTTGGTGAGTATGTGTGTGTGTGTGTTTGAAAGAAAATTGGGGTAGGGTGTATGTAAAGAAAAATGTGAGTGAGAGAGAGAGAGAGAGAGAGAGAGAGAGAGTTGCCTACAAAACTCCCCATAATTTAATATAATAAAAGGTTTTTTTTTATTTATTTAGACTACTGGACATGTTATTTATCGTTTTCTCACCCTAATAGTTGGTGAGTATGTGTGTGCGTGCGTGCGTGCGTGTGTGTGTTTGAAAGAAAATTGGGGTAGGGTGTAGGTAGAAAAAAAAAAATCTTCCCCCGATGATAGCTTGGGGGAAAAAAGAGATTGGAACGGTATTCAGTGCTGAGGTTTAATAAAGGTCTTCAGCGCTGCTTCCTAAAGTCTTTTTGGGCGACAACCCTGTAATTATCGGTAATGGAGAGGAAAAATGCCCTGTAATAGGCCTAATTTGTTCTCCTGGTAGGCTTAGCCCGTGCTTTACAGATTAACTTCGCTCACACCTTCTCGTACTTGTAAACCAATTGCTTGATGATTGTATTCACTGGCGTAGATATGACAGAAATAATATAAGTTAGATTTCATGTTCATTATTTATTTAGCAACTGATTGTGTTTTGTAATGTTTCAAGGTGTCATTTTCCTGTACTGGAACTCACAGTGGTGTCATCCTTGTATTTCATGGTGTCACACAATCGTGAATGCGTGTATTCAAAATTGTGGCAATATATAATAGTCTTCAAATGATTCTCGCATAAAGTTCGGTGGCAAGATGCTGATAGATTTTAGGTAAATGTACTGTGGCTCAGAATAAGTTAGAAGCATACAAAACATATTGTGTTCAATCAAAGCGATGCCATTCCCTTTATCGCTTTAGGTCCGTTAGTCCGAGTATTGTTTAAGATTGGTATTGATTATTTTCTGTTATGCAAATTAAAGACCACTGTTATAAATGTAGCATGATTGTTGTACGCTGAACAATTTGTACAATTATAAATAAGAGCTGTTTTAGTTGATTGTTAAGTGCTGTGTATGAAAGTCTGTAGATTATTGGTACATGGAAGTGTTCCTAAACACAATATTGTAGCCAAAGAATAATGTGTTTTGTACATTGAATATTTTAAATAAAAAAAAAATGAAAGCATGCAATCTAACAAAAATAAAATTGCATTGGACGACAAAACCTGTCTATGTACCGTTAATACTCTTTAATAACGTGATATATGCACTATGTATCTATATATTATATATGTATATATGAGTTTTTATTAAACATGTACAGTAACATCAAGACGATCTGATAGAATAACACCCACAACAATTGTGTTGGAAAGCTCAAAAGTTAATGCATCAATAGGTATTAATTTTATTATATGAATGAGATAATTGTTGGGAGTGTGTGTGTGTTTGTGTGAGGAGAGGATTGTTTAAGAGTGTGTTTTTTGAAGTGCTCGTAGTAATTGGCGCATTCATTAGGTAAGCTTGATTACAAATTTAATGTTGCATTTATTGTATTTGTGTGTATGTATGTATGTATGTATTTATGTATGTATATATAAGATTTTCTGTTCTGTTAAACCGTGTAAG
Source organism: Macrobrachium rosenbergii (assembly GCF_040412425.1). NCBI lineage: Eukaryota > Metazoa > Arthropoda > Malacostraca > Decapoda > Palaemonidae > Macrobrachium > Macrobrachium rosenbergii. Next base: position 249,607 of record NC_089784.1, on the reverse strand, counting down.
AGGGTACCACATTTACATTCACAATGTTAAATGAAGCATATTATAGAACAGTGACCTTCCTCCACGATAGCGGGCTTTTTCAAACGAAATTACCGTTTTTCTCTTAATAGCAGGTGACTCCAGAGAAAATCAAAAGAGTCACTGCCTCGATCATCACTGTTTCACGAGTAGGATGAACATCTTTTGCCCAGAAAACTTTCACAACGTTAAGCTGTAGGTCCCGTTGCTAGGTAACCAATTGGTTCTTAGCCACGTAATACTGTATAAGTCTAATCCTTCGGGCCAGCCCTAGGAGAGCTGTTAATCAGCTCAGTGGTCTGGTAAAACTAAGGTATACTTTTTTTTTTTTGAGGCTCATCAGCAACGCATCAAAATCTTTTACAGACACGGCCTCCTTCATCAGAATACTGCCTTGTACCTTTTCCTTGATATCAGGAGTTTCTGCTCTTACAGCTCTCCGAGTCCATCGCAGTCTGCTTCTTCCTCCGCTCTTTGCTTCCAACACCTAATTATAAGCCTTTTTTTTTATTATTATTATTAACCCGTCGCTTTCATTCTCGCCACGTGACCAGCATACTTTGTTAAATTTCGTATGGATGCTTGCGTCTGCAATTCCTACTCCCACAGTTCATGTTATTGTTGATCCTGATCCCTTCTTACTTTTCAATCCATAGCCATTTGTCACTGCTGTTGGGCACGTAGAATATATATACTTATATATGTATATATATATATATATATATATATATATATATACATACATACATACAGTATATATGTGTGCATATATATATACACATGCATACACATATATACACACGTGTGTGTACTACACACCACGCTTGAATGAGAATAACCACGTAAACACGACCACATTTATGGCCCTAATTTTAGCAGTCCACGTTGTCTTGAGGTGCAACAGAGCGAAGGCTTTTTAGCTTTGTGTCCTTTTATCAGTCCTGATAAGAATCGTGATTATGCTTCTGCAGCGGCTCTTTTGGCTCGAAGAACGACTGGCATTGTTTGTTTTAATCTGAATAACATGACCGTTCATGACTGCGTGTTGGTTTTAGTTTTGTATGGATGCGATGGCTGTGAGCATTCGCCTTTGTGCATGTCAACAACGATGACTGGTTTTTTTTTTGTTTGTTTGTGTATTTTCCTTGCATTGTGAGTTGATCAGGTGTTTTGGTGCCATTGACATCAATTTGCTGGCATTTCACAGCGCAGCGGGCTTTGGAAATCACTATTCTAGGCCGACTGGAAATCACGATTTTAGGCCGACTGGAAACCACTCTTCTAGGCCGACCGATTTGAACATCTGATGCTTTACCGGGAGTGTCCAAAGTCTATTTCACCCATTGTAATTTGTCCCCCCCCCCACTCAACCTCTCCCACATTTCTCCTTCCCCCACCATTTCCCAACCCTCGAGATAAGAGTGAGGTAGAAGGGATGAGGAAAGTGAGAGGCGTTGGGAGGGAGAATTCTCATGACCACTTCGGCTAGCTCGACCACGTGGTATCGATGGTCAGTGTTATAAAATAGTCCAGTTTACAATTGTGTAGCCTCTTGCGTGTATAGGGGACGGATGAGGGATTTGGAGGAGGCGAGGTAGGAGTGATATATGGGGGGTTGGGTTAGTAGAGACAAGGTGTTGGTAAAAGTTCTCTTTAGAAGCGGGTGGGGGGTTGGGAGAACGGTAGGAAATGTATTATGTGAGTCCTGGTGTTACGATTTCCAACGCTTTTCGTGGAGATAGTATTAGACTAGATAATATCCTCTACGTACGCAGCTTATCAAACTTAAAAGTGATTTAACCGCATTTCAGTGTGATAAGTCACTGATTTCAAACAGATTTCGCCTTTTGTAAATAAAACTTCGCGGGATCTTCCAGTCGAGAGAGAGAGAGAGAGAGAGAGAGAGAGAGAGAGAGAGAGAGAGAGAGAGAGAGAGAGAGAGAATGACTGCATACGTTTCAAGTGAATCACGTGTCCTAGTAATGGCTCGATAACAAAATCTTTTGGGGGCGATGCTTTCTTTGGAATCAGCATTTGTTCGTTAGGCCAGTGTCCCGGGAGAACATTTATAGCATAAGGCCTCCAGACTTCCTATCAAGTAGCCAGTAATAGTAATAATGATAAGTTGAAGCGTGAACAACTTTTAGATAGCAAATACTGTATAATGGTGCAGAGTTTGGCTGAGAGATGCTAAAATGTTTTCAGAAAACACTCGCTCCCGTGGCGTCGTGTTAAGATTTTTCTTGACCGCAATGCCATCCATTTAAATGGTAGCCAGCTAAACTAAAACGCTGTTGCAGTAGAACGCGCAGACACCGGGTCTTGTCAACGTCCTTCCCAGAAAAACAAATAAAACGCGTCGAGCGTGAATCCATAAAGAAGGAGTGCACTGACGCCATTCACTCGCGAGTCAATTGCTTTTTTTATCGTTTTGCAAATGGTCCAAAAATACATCCCGGCATGACCCAAAACAATAACATGCTGTTATTTTTACATTGGGTGAATCAGCCTCAGATATTAATAAAAGGCAGGAAATGAAATAAAAAAAGTTTCGATGGGCAGCGTTTGTTGTTTGTCGTCGATGGATCTCGTCAGCCGTCATTGAGGGCTATTTATTTATATATATTTGTTTGTATCTTTGCCTTTTATTATTGAACTTATTGATGGACATATTTATTTATTTGTTCGACGTGGTCGCCGAGGGGATGCGAGGTAATTTTGTGCTGTGTGAGATAGACTACAGGATTTTACAGTGTTCGTTTTGTTTCAGGTTTTTTTTGTTTTGTTTTTGTTTTTTTGTAATGTGGAATTAACTTGATTGGATATAGTCGGTTCAGCCTCCTTTAAGACGATATGTGAAAGTATTTACGTCTTGTATTGATGACGAGGTGGCATGTTTTAACTCAGTGCGCCGAAGAATTAAAGCACTCAAACCACCGGGCTGCTCACATGAAAAGTCCAGTTCCGTAAGCGACAGTTTCAGCAAAACAGACACAGTAAGTCTGCCACGAATGAGCTTCAGGTTCGTGTGAATTGTGTTGAGTCGTGAAACAGACTCTTCGAATATTTATGTCTGTTTAGAACATGCGAGATGGAATGCTAAGATAGTGGTGCTTATGCCAGAGACCATGGTTTGAAAACATGAGACTATGATACTCCAATAGGTAGATACCACAGAGGCTTTGTAGATCAGTTAGCACTGGACCAACATCAGAGTTTCCTTCCAATCAACGTCTGTCGATACCTATTCGTCAGTAGCCTAATGAAATATTTGAAATTCTGCTGTGCACCTGTTACGATTAGGTAACATTGTACGATATTTTCGACATGCAATCTTGTCTTACGCGTACGAGTTTGGCAATGATTGCCAAATGACCATGAGCTTTCTGGTTTTAGGTACTCGTATGTAAGTCCAGGGCAAACTCATGCTAAGTAAAGTAGACGGCCGCACGAAGATATCGTTTATTAATATAATTTGTCGACCACACGATATAAAAAATGGGTGTATGTAATACTTTGATCCCCGAGGGCTAGTACTAAACACGGCGTCCCAAGAAGCTCCCGCCATGTTTAGTACCAGCGCCTCGCAGTAGGTTTACCCTGGACTTCGACAAAGGTGGATACCGACCTTTCAGTATGCTCATGCTGTTTTGGAATGAGATGTAATTAAAGAAGTACACACGACGTACACAGATTTACACGATCGAGTCACGGGGTGAGTGAGTTCGACAGCACGAACAGATATAGCTGTATATTTCATAAGTATATTGGCAGTTTGGTAATTGCAAGGTGCTTCCAATACTCTCTCTCTCTCTCTACTGAAGTATTTGTGTGAGTGTAATATTTTAATGAGGGAAACATGGAGCTGGTGTTCTGTAATTTACTTTTTAATCATCTGCATTTTTTGTTTTCTGTTTCATTGACTTGAAATATTTCTTCCGAGCCGCCCTTCATTGTTATAAAACCCTCCATCTCTCCTTCTCCCTAATTAAAATTCTCTATTTGTTTTTCTTCTGATGGTCTAGACCACGAAGGACATTGATTCGCCCGGTCATTGTCCTTTGCTGAACACGATGCTCCAACTGGATAAACACTGAAACGCATGCTGTATAGAATATTCAAGAACGAATAAATATAAGATATAAAAAGAAAGAATGCGAAGATAACGCCGATTGGTAAAATGGAAAGAAGAAAAAATGAACGATTTAGAAAAACTGACATCGTAAAGAGGCCGAGTCACCTGCAGGTATCGGGCGATGAGTCAGTTAGGTGAAGTTTCTTGCGGTTTTAAATTACTGGATGATCGCTCTTCCCCCGTTTCATTTTTTTCGTTGACGTCACATTTGTTTAGGAGGTTCATCTTTAAAGGCATCATGATATATCTTGACTATTTATCTATCCATATTTATACATACTTATATATAGAATCAGTGTGCCTCATTGTGAACAGTGCAATGATATGAAAACACGTTCAATCGATTGATTGCAAGCTGTCTGGCGTGACCATCTCCTAAAACACGAGCGAAAACTATTTGACAAAGGGAAAACCGTTAAAAGAGAGAGAGTGTGTTCTAATACAGCAGCTTTAACGGGAATAGGAGATTGGATGCCACAGACAAGGCGGCGATATTGGTCAAGAGTTGGAATGCTGCTGTTGGGAATAGCATCCAAGTAATGCTAGCGGGTTCCTTGTTCGTGTATATATATATATATATATATATATATATATATATATATATATATATGTATGTGTATGTATGTGTATTATTGTAGGTAGTTCACGTGGCATTGACTTACAACTTGAACAGAAGCTACTGTATATATATATATACAGCTTCAACTTGAATAAAATGTTTATATATACAGCTTCCTGTGTATGTTTGTTGCGTGTTATTGTAGGTAGCTCACGTGGCAACGACTCTCTCTCTCTCTCTGTTTTGAACTTGAACAAAACGTTCATATATACAGTACATTGTATGCCATAAAATCGTCTTGATTAGTCTACAAACGGCTTCGCAAGTATGGCATAGAGAAGAAGAGACGTATTGGAGAGGTGACTACCCCCCGAGGACGGGCTCAGGGGGGTTAAGGTACTGGACTGGTGCTAAGCTTTGCACGTGGATTCTCCTCCCCTTATGCAAACATCCCCTTGAAAAGAATCTTGTTGTGATTGGCCGGGAATGGCGTTCGATTTGATTTTTCCCCGATGGTTTCTTTTTTCTTCTTCGCTCTTTTCAGAATGCTGTCGAGTTCATTGTCTCTCTTCGTATTAATTTGTATCTATATTCTTTTTTCTTCCTCTCCCTCTTTCATTCCGGCTAATTGAATGGTGATCGATAGGTTGTTATGTGGTTTAATCGCTTGTTGTTACTGCAGTGAATTGGCTACTATATGCGAGGACGGTCTCTCTTGCTCGGAATGGCGCCCGGGATCTTCTATCCTACCTTGGCCATGTATTTAAGGCCTTGTGTGGACCCCTGAGCTCGGTCCCATTTGGACGCGGGATTCAAGGAATTGACTTTATTTTTCTAATATATATTCTTAGCCTTATCAGATGTTGGAAAATCACGAATTCAGTTTTCTGTCAAGTTCCCGTCAGTGCATATATTACCATCTTACGTTTATTAATTGTCTTACTATAAAATTGATTCTCTCTCTCTCTCTCTCTCTCTCTCTCTCTCTCTCTCTCTCTCTCTCTCTCTCTCTCTACTATAAAATTGATTCTCTCTCTCTCTCTCTCTCTCTCTCTCTCTCTCTCTCTCTCTCTCTCTCTCACATGATGTTTACACATCTTTTCAAGATGTTTGAAACATGTTCTCTGACAGCAGGACAGTACACAAGTTTATTTTTAAGTATGACAGCTTCGTCAAACGGATATTGCAGAGAACAGGAATCTCACAATATTCATTGTGTTCAAAGGACATCACAGTTGTCTAGAATAGAGGAAAAAACTAATCTGTAATTATTGGCAAAAGACTGCCAGTAGTTACCTTTTTAATTCTGATACATGTAAAATTTTCACTTTGTGGTAATGAATAACACTTAGTTTCAGAATATGTGGTAATTGAGAGTTACAGAATTTGTGGTAATGGAGAGTTAAATTTGTGACCTTATTTTAATCTTGCACATTGTCACAGCATCAGTGGTTAAAAATGATAAATTTAAGCGGATAATAAGTGATGCAAGATAACGAGATAATACTGAGTATAAATGACTCGAGTAAAAATATTTTGAGGTCAAGTAACATATGACAGTATTTATAAGACAATGTTGTCTTATGAAACGGGAAATTCTCTTGCCACAGAGAAGAAGAAGAAGAAGAAGAAGAAGAAGAAGAAGAAGGAGAGAGAGAGAGAGAGAGAGAGAGAGAGAGAGAGAGAGAGAGAGTTTTATTCGGAAGGGTAAGAGTGGTGTGGGCCCACGGTGGTGGTGTCTTGGTAGGTGGGGCTTAAGTGTGTGTTGTGTAGATGTGGGAATAATGGGGGGAGGGGGACTTCGGATGTGGGGGGGGGTTAGGCACAAGGGATTGTCTAGGGGTTCTCTCCAAGGGTATCCCCCCTCCTCCCCCTCCCAGGGGGTCGATCGTGAGGAGAAGGAAGCTGCGTGACACCTCTTTGCCTCACTTTGGGCCAGCATATCGATCCTAGGGAAGTGTCTGGTGTTGGTTGGCGTGTGCGTGCGTGCGCGCGCGTATGTGCGTTTGTGCGTGCGTATAAGTGTGTGTGTGTGCGCGTTTCGTAAGTGTTTACTTACGAAGGTGAGACATCCCTGTGCAGACTCTCATTTTCAGTGCCGGTTGTCATGTTTCCTGCAGTGGCCATATAGGCTAAGTTGCTGTGGAGCTAGTCTGTCGTGTTATGTAAGTCTCTCTCTCTCTCTCTCTCTCTCTCTCTCATGCTCAATAGCTGGTAACCGTAATTACGCAATTTCATTGCAACCTGCGTGGTAATGATGAGATGATTTATAACGCATTTTGTCAGTTAAACAAATCCTCATTGCATTTGTCTATAATGGTGGCCTTGTAAACGTAGGCCAGTTTTAGTAAGTTGATGGGTCTCTCTCTCTCTCTCTCTCTCTCTCTCTCTCTCTCTCTCTCTCTCTCTCTCTCTCTCTCTCTCTATATATATATATATATATATATATATATATATATATATATATATATATATATGAATCTCGTGTCTCGGTCTTATCAGAATCCCGCAAAAACTGAACACTTCCACAATGAAATAGATAGCACAGCCTAACCCCAGGCGCAAATGAATAAAGCAGCAATTAATGGTCGGGGGGGGGGGGACGAAATTCGAGCACATACACTTCGGTAAGAAGTAAGAAAATAACGATCATTATTTAGCCAAGATGGAAATGCCATTGCGACAGAGTGCACCAAGTAAAAGATGTGGGAGTCACCATCTGCGACTGCTTAACACAGAAAAGTGTCGTAAACAGTCAGGTGACTTTTTATGACAAATCATAGAGTATTGCTTCTCAGTTTGGCTGGCCCTCACACCCAACTATAGCCAAATAGACAGGCTGGAAGGCGTGCTAAACAATTTCACTAAAAAGACTGATAACTTGGTGGCCCTATCCTGTAGCGCTAGACTGAAGGGACTGAAAATAAGCAGCACTCATCGTAGGCACGAATGCTGTTAAAATTGTATAAGTCTACAGAATTAAAGAGGGCTTGGATTCATATCTACTAAGCCATTAAAACCGGAAACTTTTGGTCTTCAGTGCCCACAGTTTTAGAACTAGTGTCTGGTGCTTTCTGCCCTACCTTACTCTGTATCGTAACCCTGCAGAGGTTGTTAGTATTTCATCGTTTGTCATCGGCCTCAAACTATAACAAATCAGTCCTTACATATATTCAAACAAGTTCCTGGATGTCTTTCCGGTTGGGCTAAGATGCTGCAATGCCACCAGTGATTTTAGCGACCCTGATACAGGAAGTAATTCGAACTCGATCTTGCACCTTGTATTCAGCTCCCAAGTAAAATCCTACGGCTGTTAGTAATAATATTTAAGCTAACTCAGGGGAGGGCCTCGACGAGGCATTCCTCTACCTCCCGGTTAGTGTAAATCATGTGTCCCTCGTGTATATCGATAAACACATACACTACACAGGCCAGTACTCTTTTTAATTTGTGAGGTAAAATGTTGAAGATACAGATTACAGGTCTGTACTCTTTAATTTGTAAGAGTTGAAGTTACAGAATATATTAATGTAATTTATACCTTTCTAGAGTTACATCAATCAGAATTTTGGTGTCATTATTTCCAAGATAATTTTTATGTAGATATACACTATATGAAACTACTACTTTTAAGTCTAAGCTTAGCGGAATTTTATGCCGTCACTATGAATAGGTCAGGTGGCGCATTGAGAAGATCTTTGCGTATCTGAGTGAAATCCTTGTCAAATATTGCACCTCATGTGAGCAGTAGACGAATCCCATAGCAGCGCTCCTGTGTTATCGCTAAAACCACGTTGTACTCCTCGGGTCTGGTTGTGATATTGATATATGTTGCCAGAGAAAGTTCAAGGGTTTTTGTACGTGATCTGATTGACATCTCGTAACTGTTGGAATGGAGGACCCAAGTAGTCGAAATCTTATGGTATTTAGTTCGACTCTTCAGACATGTATTGATTTAGTAGCTAAGGGCGGATAGTATCCCCGGTCAGTCGTAATTGCACCGTTATGTGTAGTATTTGTGTTATTTCAGGCGCCGCACTGCCCTCGTTAATTGTCTGAAACTGATATTGACTGACCATATAACCAACGATAACTAATTTTGGTTTGTGATGTTTCATAGTCTTGCGTTCGAGTTTCCGTGTTCACTCGAGTACACTTTTTCCCCATCGTTTTAGCCATTCATTTGTATGTGTCAGTTTTAATAATCAACTTATTATTATCAGTGTTTTCAGATTTCTTTTTCTTTTTTTTCTACGTGTAGGGACATTCAACAATGCGAAAGCATGCTTTTTAAGAAAAAAAATTGCTGGTTATATCATTATAAATACTTTTTTGTAATCAAAAAGAAACGTATACAATTAGTTTGATGGTCATTCTTGACGTGTAATCCCATGATAGCAGTGTATCAGAGTGCTTATTCTTAAAGCCTGGTAAAATTTACTCGCTTTTATTTCGTCGTTTTTATGAATACTGTTTTTATTGACTGCAGGCGACAGGATGACATTCAGCCCAGGAAACCATGTATAGTGTTTCCAAGAAACTTTATTTTGTACATATTTTTTACAGTTCTGATTTATTTCATTATTCTCGGTACAAAACATCATGTTTAGCAACCATCAACTTATTGAAGCCGCCGTGTTTCCTCGTCATTGAAAGCAAGACCTTAAAAAAAAGATGGAATTCTATTTAAGCAAAGAGCTGATGTCGCTAGGCCGAGCGAGGAGACCCCACTGATAGACTCATTCGGCGAAAGCGATTCCCTCGAGTGTCCGCGTCATAAATTGTGTGATTTATGGCTCATTAAATTCATAATGATGGTTCGGTTTTGTTTTTGTTCTGCATCTTTCTGCCGCCCCATTTTATTTTCTTTGTGGTTCTCTCTCTCTCTCTCTCTCTCTCTCTCTCTCTCTCTCTCTCTCTCTCTCTCTCTCTCTCTCGTTGTTTATTCAGCTTCCAAGTTGTAACTTCATATTGCTTGCCGTTCGTCTCCTTCCACTTTGTGATTTATTTTGCAGAAGCTGATAATAATGAGTGGATCTTTTTTGTGATAGTTTTTGTAAATAGAAATAATAAAATTATTATTATTATTATTATTGCTTCGCTAGTTGTATCACTTATAATGTGACTTTGAATGATTGAAGTTTATTTTGTCCACACACCCCCCCCCCGCCTCGTCAGGAAGCTTCAGCAAGGATTGCGGATCACCAAGTTCTCTCTCTCTCTCTCTCTCTCTCTCTCTCTCTCTGTAATTTTTACACAAAACGTTTGATGTAATTGGAATAGGCAAGAAATTAGTGATTTGTTGTTTTATATTATTCATTTATAAAATGCTTATGCATATGTACATATTCATGTACGACATTTGCAAGTGTAATGTGCATTTGATAATAATGGAGAGAGAGAGAGAGAGAGAGAGAGAGAGAGAGAGAGAGAGAGAGAGAGAGAGAGAGAGACCCGCTTAATCCTCGAGAAAGTACACTTGAAAGGTGGAAAAATACGGATCAGGGGTAAGGAAAAGGGAAACAGGAAGAGAATTCCAAAGCTAGGGAGTAACTGGAAAGATACAGCAATGACCTTCTCTGACGCTTGTTTAACCATTCGGGAAAAGAATGATAAAGTTTGGCAGTACATGGCTCACTATAGTCAGACCAAAATGACTACGAATATGTAGTATGTTTTCGGCGTTGTCGCTTTTCCCAGATTTGATTCTTAAACCCTTGGCCTAAATTGGGGTGTAATGCAGATGTGGCAAGAACGCTGCCATATCTTCCTTCCTTAAACCAGGTCAATAAGGGTAAACACCTTGACACTATTTGATGACGAGTAAAGGATGATTTATAGTTAAAAAAAATTGCAGTAAATAAAGATTTGATATCATACATTAAACTGTTTTGATAGCACAGTGTGATAAGGACGATTTAGTTTTTAATCAGTTAAGTGAATTATAAAAATGCCCAGTATATAACCCAGACTCACTGACGAAAATAAATGCTACAATGCGATAAAAGAAAAAGTACTGTTACTGGCTCCGCAAGTGATGGCAGGTTGTCAGTTAAGTAGGCCTATAACTGGATGGATAAGTAGGATTTCATGATTAACTGTAGTCAGGAGGAGTTTGGCAAGGTAGCTAATGACAGCCATGTTCGTGGATGGATGAATTTAGATTTAGATTTAGCTGGACTTTGTGCTGGCACGGTCTGTCGGTCTACTAGAGCAGCCCGTAACTGATGATTGAGATTCTGCCGAGGAAAGGCTAATTAATAGTTGGTGCAAGTGCAGTTTCTGGTGTGAGGAACGCCTTCACTGGTTTTGATACCATTCGGTCCAATTTAACCACTGGGCCAGAAATGAAATGGGCATATAGTGGGAGAGAAAGTGTTATATAAGCAAGTCCCAGTGAGTAGGGGAGAGATTTCATGTTATAGAGAGAAAGGATGGGATGGAACAGTTCGTTATCATTTTGGTTTTACTGTAGGCCTGATCTTTCGTACGTTTTTTGTACGTTCTCTGCATCGTTGGGTCTCCACTACGCCATTCGGAAGCGAGGACACCTTCTTGTCACGGTCTTTGAGGGCGAGAGACCGATTAGTCATTGTGTGATTGGCGCTGATCGATCAATAGGGGTTGGCGCGCGTGATTATCGCCCCTCCGCGATAGTAGGCCTACGTGATTTATTGTGGAGTTGTCTTAAGGAGGAGAAGCGGGGGCGGTTTTCGTCTGTATTCCTTTCTCTTCTCTCTCTCTCTCTCTCTCTCTCTCTCTCTCTCTCTCTCTCTCTCTCTCTCTCTCTTTTATCTTCCGATGGGAATTGGAGTGTTAGAGGCTGGACTTCGTGTTTAATTTGTTCCTAATTATTAATATTGTTGTTGTTTTTTGCTTTAAGGAAGCACGCAATCATACGGAAAACCAGGATGAAATGATATAGCAGAGAAAGCCTAATCAAGCACATAATAAACGGTAATTTTCACGACGTCACCGTCATAAGAATCACACTCATTTTAATCATAAATATTCAGGAACTCTACTTTTATCTGTATAAAGTATCTGAGAATCACTACTGAGCACGCCATTAGAAATTGAAGCTCGTTATTCTCACAACTACGTAAAGTCTGAAGAGAATCGCCATTCTCGTGACTTTGTAGAACAATTTCCATTCTCGTAAACTAACACATCTTGAATATGGGAATCACCAATCTCGTACCAGCGTAAAGAATTACGAATCACCACTTTCGTAACGGAATGGAATGGCACATAGAGTTTAGGCCAAGCGCTGGGAATCTATGAGGTCATTCAGCGATGGGAAGGAAATTGAGAGTTGGTATGTCTGAAATAAATGTTTGGAGAGGGTGGATAGCAAGATGGAAGAAAGATAACAAGAAAATTGAGGTGCAGTGAAAAGGGACGAAAGGGGTTGCAGCTAGGGGCCGAAGGGACGCTGAAAAGAACCTCTAGTAATGCCTACAGTGCACCCCGTGTGGTTCGCTGACGGCACTCCCTCCCTAGGGGACCACTTTCGTAAGTCATGAAATGATTATATTCCATACAGAATCTTCCTCCGGAATTATAGGTCACCGTTATGAACATGGCTGCCTCAGATGTAGGTCAGAGGTGAATTTCTTAATCTCTGATGGTTAGTCTATAGTCTTTCTTCGCTATACTCTTCGAGACAGGGACTGGGATTCTGAAATAAGGAAACGTCAGTAGAAGTGAAGGAAGAGGAATGTGAGAGAGGCAGTTAGTTTATTAAGGATAGGGGGAGAGGGAGATTAAGATTGGTTGCTTAGCAATTAAAGTGTAAGTTTATGATGATAAGAGAGAAATAGACAGAGATTTGATTATTTATTGCTTGGTAATATCAACCGATAAATAATAATAACGAAGAGGAGAGAGAGAGAGAGAGAGAGAGAGAGAGAGAGAGAGAGAGAGAGAGAGAGCCAGCCAGCCAGCCTAAGGCGGGTGCTATATCCTTAGTAGGAAACAGCGTGAAGGGTTGGAAGTAGGATATTGATTTGGTGTACGGGGCTTCTGTCGGTGCTATAGCCTTCTCCTTCTCTCTCTCCCCACCCCATCCCCCCATTCCCCTACTCAGATGGCGGTAGGGAGACGGAGGAATGGGAGTAGGTGGGTGGGAGGTGGAAATAGAGAAGGTAGGAACAAAAAAAAAACAGGTGTGGGAGAAATGGCGGTATTCTTAAAATACGCGAAGTAAAATTTTTAGAGTTCAGAGATAGATAAGGATGTTTTCAATGGGAGATGCTGAAACTGTATTGAATGGATAGAGTTTTGCATAAATCAAGCTTTACAGATAAATAGAGATAAGGATTTTTTTAATCGGTAGTTACAGAAACTATACTAAACAGAGTTTTGAAACATCAAACATTAATCCCAGTATGATTTTCGAAGTACCTAGAAAAATACAATTCGGTGAACATGTCAAACTTTGTTCAGTTGTCATTTTAGTAAATGTTTTCAAGCAAAGGTTTAAAAAAAAAATAATAAAAGAAGGATCACCCATTGCGTTGCGTGGCTGCCCCAAGGTCATCGCAGTACAGTTTCTCGCGGGATTGTTATCAGATGGTTTTCATTGTGTTTCCCCGGCGAATTTTTCAACGATTTCATGTCGTGCGCATTCGAGTAGAAAATTGATTATTTTAGGGCGAATGAAATTGCGCAGCAGCGCAATACTCGGTGCTATCTTTGCAAAGTTAATTGAAAAGCGTTTAGTGTACAGTTCAAAATATAATATCTATATTAGTTATTAGTTAAATATCGACGCAATAAGCACAGCGACTCCGGGAAGGAACGGGCGGGACGGAATCTGAGGAGTCTTCGCGCCATTTTTCGAAAACCGTTGGCAGGGCCGCGCGCGAGACCTTGTTGTTGAGCTGGGCGGGAGTTGTTTTGGTGTTTCCTTGTTTTTGTTGTTGTTCGTCCTGTCCTACTTAGTTATAGCCCTGTTTAGACGTTGTCTCATTCGGCGGCCTTCGTAGCTGTTCGGAGGCATGTCACACTCGCGTATTTTTATGTAGATTCATCGGCTCCGATTCTTTGTTGGATGTCCATAATTTGTTTGTTTTATGGTGTGTGGAAATTGTTTGTTTGCTTATTTTTTTTTTTAGTCAGTGAAGGTTTCAGAGAGTAAATTTGTTATTTTTATTATTGGTGTTTTTGTTGTTATTCATATGTGTGAGTTTAAACATGACTTGACATACTATCACTTTATTTATCTTTATCAGTAATTGCGGAAAATAATGGGTTTACATCTCACTCACTCACTCACTCACTCACTCACTCACTCATACACACACACACACACACACACACACACACACCCCGCTATTAAGTGTGACACTGCATAACCTTGACCTGTCCTGGCGCAATTAATGAGCAGACCTCTCTCTCTCTCTCTCTCTCTCTCTCTCTCTCTCTCTCTCTCTCTCTCTCTCTCTCTCTCTCTCTCTCGTTCGTTTCTTTTACTGTACCTCCATTCATATTATCTTTCTTCCATCTTGCTAGCCCCCTTCTCCTAACAATTATTTCATGGTGCACCTGCAAAAGATTTTCCTCCGAGTTACACCTTTCAACCTACCAACTCTCAATTTCCTTTCCAGCGCTGAATGACCTCATATGTCCCAGCGCTTGGCTTCGGCTTAAACTCTCTATTCCATCCCATGACCCCGACTGACTTTGGGCATGGGGCTGGCCATACCATGGGCATCCATACAGCCGTTATAGTAGCTGGTGCATAGCCACCTAGCCGGAGCGATCCCTGGGCTTATTAGCCATTCAGAAGAGGTAGCTATCTTATCATGCTTACAAATCAGGCGACCGCGCAGATGTTATTTTGACGTCAGACTTCCATAATCTGAGGGCTCAGGTCCTGTTCATGCATTTTCGTGGCGTTTCCTCTTTTTTTTTTTTTTTTTACGATTGTATTTTGCATAGTGTGTCGTATTTTGATGGTGCCTCGCCTCTGGTTTTTCAATTGCACCGAGAGAATGCGAAAGGTTAGCTGTACGTTTCTCGTTATGGTGGCAGCGTTTTTTATTTTATATATTTTGGCTGGTTTTTCCGTAAGGGATGTTTGCGTTGAATGAATGGCTTTCTTCTTCTGCCCACCACCATTAAATAATTTTAGAGGATTGGTGCAATGCCTTCAGATTCCCTTGTTTCCGTCTGAACTTGGTCAGGCATTATCGTCATGCGAGGAGAACATTTCCATGGTGAAATTTCTCTCGGGCAAGCATAAGCAGTGATAAGGAGATTAATCAAAGGGAGTGAGTGCTTGAGACGAGCTCACGGTGATAAGGGAGAGATAGATACCAGTGGAGGATACCTGGTGAATAACTCCACTTCCCCCGGGGGTATGGGGATTACCTAATCGGGGTCTTTCCTTGTGGGGATTTGGCCATGACTTGTAATGTTTATTGACAGCAGTGTCAGATCTGACTCTGGAATTGGAAAAGTAGTGCCACAGAGAGAGAGAGAGAGAGAGAGAGAGAGAGAGAGAGAGAGAGAGAGAGAGAGAGAGAGAGAGCGAGAGAGAGAGACTACGTCTTCGTTCTTGCTAAAAATGGTAGCTGGTCTTTCTAACCAGAGCCCACTGGAATGTTCATCTTGCAAAGATCACGTGTTGGGGATGCATAGGACTTGGAACGAGAGTCAAGGTTTCAGCATTCGTCAGAAGGCGTGCTATTTAGAGAGAGAGAGAGAGAGAGAGAGAGAGAGAGAGAGAGAGAGAGAGAGAGAGAGACTCAGGAGATTTGAAGAAATTTCATTTTATAGTTTTGCTGTTATTTTTCTTCTCGGGGGAACAATGGGTCAATATCTCTCGGACACCTCAACGTCACGGACCGGCTTCGCTCGAAAACAACAGGAGTCAGTAGATAAATCACGTGGTTTTACTTGGCCTCTTCTCCTGTATACATGCAAGGGATCTTTCCCAGACAGTGACCCCCAAGGGTTTTCGGGGGTCGTTATCTAGGACTAATATTTTTTTGGGGGGGGGGTCATTATCTTTATGATATTTACAGTTTTTTGTTCATGTTTTTTTACGGTAATCCCCAACGGGCTTGTACTCAACACGCCGCAAAGGTTAAATATGTAGGAAAGATCCCATGCATGCATTATACTGAGTGTGTATATATTCATGTGTATGTCTTGTTGATATATTTTGGACACATACACATATACACACGCACACAAACACACACACACACACAATCACAATCACAGGAACTTCTATTTTAGATCACCACTGTTTCTGAAAGGACAGCGAAGCTGTACAAGACACTCCCAGTGTCCTGTCCATTCCCCGAGTTTTCAATTTCCCCGTCCCTGTCTTGCCCTGTGCCCTCCGTAAGACGTGGCCATTGAATCAGGGCCGCGTGTTCTGTTGTCCCTTGTAGTCGTTGCCGAATTTGAACTCTGGGCATTTTGTCGGGTGACGGGCGGACGCCCACAGCTTGTGAAGGTGTACCGTTTGCTTTGTGAATGTCGGACGGATTTGTTCTTGCCGATTCTTATCATTAATAAACATCTCATGATTCTTTATCTCGCTCATATCCTCTTCTTTCTTATTTTCTCTTTTTTTTTTTCTTCTTCTTCTTATTCCTCTTCCCTATTTTGCACCTTTCTCCTCCTACGCCTTACCCACTTGCCTCTTCCTCATCCTCTCATCTCCCCAGTTCTTCTCGTTTCGTCTCATCCTCTTTCTTCCCCCCTGATTTCCCCTCACCTCCTCCTCCTCCTCTCTCTCTCTCTCTCTCTCTCTCTCTCTCTCTCTCTCTCTCTCTCTCTCTCTCTCTCTCATCGCTGATTCCCGGGCTTGATCCACTCCGGATGACTGACTGATCCGACATGACAAACGGGGCGTCGCAGCTACCGTGGTCATCGAGGGCTGAAATGCAGTCCTCACGAACATGATCTAAGAGCCAAGAAGAAGACCATTACCAATTCCTTTTACTTATTGTTAAAGTAAACAGTAGGTAAAAAAAATCTCGATCAATTCCCTTGCCCGCTTCCCTCGCAAGAAGAACTGCCAACCCCCCCCCCCCGGGGTAAAAGGGAATTGCCCGCCATCCAGGCAATACCTGTCAGGAGGGTCTTGCCCTTCGCGCCTTCGCTCCAGGTTTTCCCGTCTTTCTCGTTCTTCGACATTCTTTCGTTATCCTCGTGACGTCGGGGCGTTTGGTTCTCGTTGTTTTCTTACTGGGTATTCTTCTGGGGATGGCGAGAGAGAGAGAGAGAGAGAGAGAGAGAGAGAGAGAGAGAGAGAGAGAGAGAGAGAGAGAGAGAGAGGAAGCTTAAGCTTTAGAGGTGGGAGAGAGAGAGAGAGAGAGAGAGAGAGAGAGAGAGAGAGAGAGAGGAGGTTTAAGCTTCAGAGGTGGAGAGGAAAAGATGAGAGAGAGAGAGAGAGAGAGAGAGAGAGAGAGAGAGAGAGAGAGAGAGAGGAAGCTTAAGCTTCAGAGGTGGAGAGAGAGAGAGAGAGGAGGTTTAAGCTTCAGAGGTGGAGAGGAAAAGATGAGAGAGAGAGAGAGAGAGAGAGGGAGGAGGCTTAAGCTTTATAGAGAGAGAGAGAGAGAGAGAGAGAGAGAGAGAGAGAGAGAGAGAGAGAGACTTAAGCTTCAGAGGTGGAGAGGAAAAGATGTGAGAGAGAGAGAGAGAGAGAGAGAGAGAGAGAGAGATAGAGAGAGAGAGAGAGAGAGAACACGCGTTCGTGCCTGACGACTTGTCGAGAAGATTTACTTCCTATCCAACCCTGTCTCTTCCTGTCCTCCGTCAACTTCTCCTTCTCCTCTCATCTCCCCCATTTTTTATTATTCCTCCTCCTCGCGATTTTATTGCCATGCAAAGTGAGAACACATTCACGTGGATGTCGGGCGAGGCAATTTGGTAACTTGAGATTCCACAGAATTCTATATATCAAATATTTTGGTAAACGATGTTTATAAATGTGTGTGTATATATATATACATACATACATACATATATATACACACATATATGTATAATTTTTTATATATGTGACAAACGATAGCTAATTCCTTGCTTATAGACTCTCCGTCTCTCTCTCATGAAGACCCCCCCGTAACGCGCTTTGGGACGGTACTTACCGTCCCTAGGACCAAGACTTGCCTTTTCAACTCTCATATTTTCGTCACTGCGGACCAGAACATATGTGGAGCCACATAAGTGCAGCATGATTCAGCTGGTCGTGTGAATTAATTTACGAATGTCAGGTTGCCGATTATATTCGTCTCCCTCCCCTTAACACCCCCCCCCCACCCCCAAGAAAAAAAAATCTCACGTGCTGGCTTTAAAGAGAGAGAGAGAGAGAGAGAGAGAGAGAGAGAGAGAGAGAGAGAGAGAGAGAGAGAGAGAGCTAGTTTCATGTGCAGGCAGCGAGGAACAGCTAGAAATATTTCACGTGTCGACCACGCGGGGAAAGAGAGAGAGAGAGAGAGAGAGAGAGAGAGAGAGAGACGTGACTAATCTTTCGTGCTGTGTATTCGATCCCATAAAGTAGAATCATATCGGCGAAAACATCAATTTTTTTTTAAGACATATACGATTGCCAATAACTAAGTCGAATTCGTACTTTATTGATTAAGAGAAGATATTATTGACTCATTTTATTCATAAAGAACGTGAAACGTAAACGGCTCGTTCAGTCCCCGAGAGTCTTATCATCTGTGCAGTTAATAAGCTAAGATACGAAGCGTGGTTAGCAGCCGCAATAAGTCGCGACACTTGTGATATAGCGGAAATATGTTTGGGTTACACGGCTTCACCGGAAAAATGTTGCACGTCGCCGCTGCATTTCAGCAAGCAAATGTTGCAGCATGCATGCGCTCACACATACACAAAAAAAAAAAGCCTTTGAGGAGAAGATAGCCAACAGCGCTATATGCGAATGCGCGTCCCTTCCCCAAGGGTCCTGTAAGCCATCAGGTATACGAGAGCCGAGAGCGGCGGCGTGCCCGCGCAACTTATGAGCCTGTGGGAACAATGACAGAATGGCTGTCCCTCGGAGAGCGAGCATGAGGCTGCAACGGTCCGGGTAATGCGGCGTGCTTTTTGAATGTGTCGAGTGTTTTCAGGGAAAGGTTTCGCAGCTTGACCAGTGTATCAGATGTGAAATAAATAAATAAGTTAGTAAATAAATAAATGAATCAGTCGATAAAGAAAGAAATAATTTTGTGTCACGGTTTGGCGGTGCTTAGAGATTACATATATAGAACCCATTCTCTCTCTCTCTCAGTACGGTTGGGTTTCATGTTCCCCAGAAAACAAAACTATTATTTTATATATCAGACATGAAACGTAGACGTGAATGCTTTCGTATTTTTATAGATATACTAGTGTTAAACACTTGCATTGTTGTGGAAGCATAAATGTATATATACTTAGGTTAAGTATGTACGTGTGTATATCTCCAACATTTCACTTCTTCATTCGTCACAGATAAATATCGAAGGCCGCGCACTCATGAACGTTCTTCCTGCCTCTTTCTTGGAAATATTATGACTCAGGAAATTAGTCATACTTTCAGCTTTCTCTCTCTCTCTCTCTCTCTCTCTCTCTCTCTCTCTCTCTCTCTCTCTCTCTCTCTCTCTCTCTCTCTCTCTCTCTCTCTCTCATGAATTGCTAAGTATATATTGTACTTGCGTTCGTATCAAGCCCATTGTTAGAATTTTTATTGCCGACGGATTATTATTATTATTATTATTATTATTATTATTATTATTGCCGACGGATTATTATTATTATTATTATTATTATTATTATTATTATTATTATTATTACTACTGTAGCTTTTAGCAAATCAGAAAACTACGTACCGGTACTGGTTTATGGAAGTAAATTCTCTTAATAAAAGCAGTCGATAGGTCACGGCAAGATATCTAAGGAGTTGACACTCCCAATTTGAGTTACTGGTCTTGACAAGATTCAGGATCAGTTTTTAGCTATCACACATTTATTTTGTGCATCATTATCGTATATGTGTACCTTTTCAGCTACGCCGTACAATGAAAGCTGTAGTTTTTATAATTTTTTTGTTGCTTCCCCTACAAATAATATTGTTTTTATTCCATGGAATATTTTAATTGTTTAAGTCACCAGGCGTTCACAATTATGACTTTAGGCCACATGGCTACGAAAATTACGAGAGAGCGAGACAAAGACCCCACTCACCCACTTCCCCTTCGGCAGGTTCTGACGGACACGGAGAAGACTGAGGTCCACCGTCACGTCCTCGAGATGATGAAGTCCGTCGCAGTGACCGAGGCCAACACGGGCGTCCTCAACCTGAAGACCACCCGCACGGCGACGACGGCGTACAGCTCCAGCAACGGCCACTCGACAGACGCCCCCACGCCCGCGACCACGCCCAACGACGCCCATCCGTTCCGGGAGTACATGGACAACCCCGCCCCAGATACTTCAGTGTCGGACAGCGAAGAAATCATGGCCTATGTCAACATGAAGGTGAGCGAGAGATGGTGGTCTGGTTTTTTGCAACTTTTTCTTGTACAAAATCAAAATCACGTATATAGAGTAGGTCTGCATTTTGAATTTAGCACTGGAATGGAGGCTGAGTCTTGTAGCTAAAGAATTCCACTTCTTAGATCAGAGAAAAAATGTGGTCTGGTTTTTTGCAACTTTTCTCTTTATCGCGTCTTGTACAAAATCAAAATCACGTATATAGATTAGATCTGCATTTTGAATTCGGCACTGGAATGGGGACTGAGTCCACTTCTTAGGTCAGAGAAAAAAATGTTCCAATATTTCACTGCTCGTCACTGATGTATCTGCATAAGAGTTGAATGATCGCGATACATATTTCATTTTTAGAGTGATTCATACATAATTCATTTTTAGAGTGATTCATTATAATTTTGGAATATTATTAATTTTTCCCATGTGAATATTTTAACCAAAGCATCTTGCTTCGTTTGTGATATTGAATGTCATGCGCCCAGTGATTATGTAAGTTTGTTTATTTGACAATTTGCTGCAATATATTCTTATATAAAAGAAACCTTATGGGAGTATGGCTTCAACCTAGTTTTATGTAAAGAGGTTAGCAAATATAGAAAATCTTGGATGCTTTTTATATGAAAAAAGGTATCCCCAGGGATATTCTTGCTGTTTAGTTCATTTCTGTTGGATCACATTTTTAAATGTCTAGTTTAGGATCAAATAGAGTAAAATAATTTTCTGTGAAAAAAAGGCTTAAGAAATTTTCGTTTCGCTGAGTTTGTTATGCAGTTTTCAATAATATATTTATCTAAAAAGTAATTACTGTTGACTGGAGAATAGAATGCAATGGTTTTATGCTAACAAATAATATGTTGATCCTCTTCACATATATTCAGACATTTTATTGCAAAGGCTCTTCCAGTGTGGAAACAGTGTGAACGTAATTACTGTTGACTGAAGAATAGAATAGAATGGTTTTATGCTAACAAATAATAAGCTGATCCTCTTCACATATATTCAGACATTTTATTGCAAAGGCTCTTCCAGTGTGGAAACAGTGTGTGTACAGTGTGGAGTATGGAAGTGTGCTTATGTTGTTTATGCGAGCATTTTCACCCGAATAGCCATTTTCTCTCCGCGGTGTCGGGGATTCGTAGGAAACCTTAGAGGAAGATTTGTGATATCACCCCTCCCTCCTGCAGGTACACCTTGAAGACGACGATATCCTCGGGTGGTGGTCGGGAACCTCGGCTTCGGGGCTGTCCACTCTTCGGCTGCTGGCCCGGAAAATTCTCGCCGTGCCAGCGACCTGCGCCTTTGCCCACGACCTCTGCCTCAATGCCCGCCAGGCCCGTCAGCAAATGGGCATAGTGGAGGATTCCCAGCTGAACAATGTCCTCCATCTCAAGTACAACATGAACTAAGAGTTTCCTCCTATTGGTGTATTCCATATATATATTTTTCTCCACGACAGTTTAGATAATCTTTTTAAGTCTGCCCTCGGAAACATCCTGTAGACGTACGCCATTTTTTTTTTCCATGGCGGTAGATGGTTTTTGAATATTCTTCCATGTAATGTAACACAAGAGATTCGTTTTCCATAATGCTGACTCAGAAGAAACCATTTTTCCACCGTTCGTTCTTTGGATATCAAAAAAACGCTGACTGTTCCATTATCAGGCAGTGAAGAGGGGGGGCGGTCTCCCAAGTAAAACTGTTTTGATGGTTTTGTTGACTGTGTATATTTCTGGATTGCCTATGATAAGAGGTGTCAATATTTACTAAAAAAAAAAAAAAAGGTGTTCTTGGTGCACCACACTAGGAACAGCAAAGGAGGTGAACATTGTTCATGAATGTAATCATGATTTCAGTGCTCAATTGCCAAACACAATGTGTATTTTATGTATATCACTCAAGGTAGCAGCTCGTTTAATTTGAGGTTGTGATTTGGTTGCTGTGTCATAAATGATATGATCGTCACATTTTTTTTTTGTGAATGTGCGTCAGGTTGGCTTTATCTGTGTATTTTGAAGTCTTATTATGATTTTGTATTTATTTGTCGTGCAAGTTGACTTGCATCATTCATTTGTAGAATACGTTTTTTTTGTTTTGTTTTGTATTTATCAATCTTTTGAGAGGACTTTCAATCCCCCCTCCCTTTTTTTTTGTTGCTTATAATAATCTGGTGCTTTTGATTGCAAAGACATAATTATAATTATTTAAGAACAGCTCAAATCCTGAAAGGCTTTTCTTTTTCTTTTTTTGTTTCGTTATCTCAACGTGTCTTTCTCCTTCATTTACAAAGCCGTAAGCTCAATTACTGTGGGATATTTTTTACAACATTAAGTAATGATTTCCAATTTTAGCTCCTTCCTCTGTGTTAGAATTTGTTATTGCGGCAGTCCTCTGACAACGGTTTTTCTCTGTTAGACATTTATTTTGTTTGTCTGTCTGTCTGTGAGTGAGTGAGAGAGAGAAAAAGAGAGCGAGGGAGAATGTTGCAAGCAGTTTAAATCCAGAACTTGATGAAGGCACATGAATTAACAGAAGCATAGAGATAGGCATAAGGTGGATAAAACTGAATTGCACGCTGTTAATCAAGGATCAATGCTCAGGTCGACACTGTGCATGTGGGATAAGGCACTTGTTGCACAGTGCGTGAAGAGGGCTTTACTCAAGCTTTACACGAAAAGTATTAATTTATTTTGCAGAAGTCTTGTGGGATCATTTGAAAGTGTGATGCTGATACATTTCGCACAGAACTTATGGAATTTCCTAGAGATATTTCTTCGTCGCAGCGGTTATTTATTGAACTGAAGTAGATTAACAGTTATGAAATGTTTCACGGGCACTGCGTTTTCATTGTCATAGTATTATAGGCAGTGTCATAGTGGGATGGGGTAATGCCCTCCCAATTCTTTTGAATTTCTACACCTTTCGGAAATTTCGAGGTAAACAAATTGAGATGCAAATGTAACCTCTGGTAATTTTGAAGGTGCGTAATTTTGGTACTTTTCTTTCCAGTATGCTGTATTTATTAAGTCAATAGATTTATTGTACTGAACTGTATCTACACTCCGATGGATACAGTATCAGGCCTGTTATGAAGTGATGTAATTCTGAGAGACGCTTTCGTTACGAGAATTTAGGAATGACAGTAAGCTCAAGAAACGAAACAGATATGCCATATGTCAAGAGATTCCAATTTTTTATTCTTTGCTTTGCTCAATTAAATACATCTGGATATGATTTGAGAGACGAAAAGGTTGTGCCAAAGACTTACGTGAGTGCTCAATGATGGGGTTACTGGCTGGGGACAGCTTAATATATATCCCCCTCTCCCCCCCCCCAAATATTCTACGGTTGCTCCTTGTTCCCGGGCTCGCTGCAAAATCGGATAAGAACGGGCAGTGAGTGGTTACAAGCGTTGGTGTGTATAGTTGTGTTCTTTTCATTGTTTGAGAGGTCGCATCAGCTGTTTTTTTTTTTTTGTACATAGAGGGAAAATTCCTCCTCATTTGACAATACGAAGATTGCAACCTGTTTTTGCGAGCCGACTCGCTCGCCGGCATGTACAAGATGATTCTGTGTAGTGCGAGTTGGGGTGCAGAATGATTTATTTCTCAGTTTTGTTAGTGTTATCTTTATTAACACCTTCCAGGGTTGTTATAAACGTTGTTGTATACTGAATCACATAATATGCTTTTGTTTGTTGTTTAGTGTCATACTTCCAAGCCAATTTTGGTGGTGTCTCGCAACAGTTACTAATGATAACATTTGTTCTTCCTTCATAAGTAAGCTGCAGTTGTTTTTTATAGATTAGTCTGTTTTTTCTAGAAAAGTTTATCAATCATTACAATGTGCCAAAACTGTAGAAACACACTTTGAGTGTCAATTGATTTATCTTTTTTTTTTTACT
Organism: Macrobrachium rosenbergii; assembly: GCF_040412425.1. Classification (NCBI taxonomy): domain Eukaryota; kingdom Metazoa; phylum Arthropoda; class Malacostraca; order Decapoda; family Palaemonidae; genus Macrobrachium; species Macrobrachium rosenbergii. The sequence continues at coordinate 225,490 of NC_089784.1, read as the reverse complement.
CTTTAAAATGTGTAGAGACAGTACAGTAATTTATTTTTTAGCAAGACTTTAGTTTTCTTGAGGCCAAGACAGGCTCTCAAGGCACTGTATCTCTGAAAATGTTTAAAAAGACAATACCATGTATTGTGGTAAGGACTGTGCATCATATATACACATTTTTATTTCTCTAACTTATCCATGCCCTTAGCTGTCATGTAATGTTGTATAATACAGATTGTACAAGGGTGTAATTTATCTTAAATGTAAACTTGTCAAATACAAAGCACATGCATATATTGGTAGCTGTCAAGTATGGAAAGCATTTTGAGGATATAATACTTCTAATTGAGAAGGATGCGAAGCACCTTTTAAAATTCATATTTTGAAGCATATATAAACCATAATGTTAAATTGCAGTTTAGTGATGTATGCAAAAAAGTAGTTGAAAATTCCTTTTCAGTTTTGTAACTAATATAGATATTAATCAGTGGAAAAAATCTGGATAAATGTAACAACAATGCAAGTTTTCATCTCTGTTTAGAGGCTTCCAGGCTTCAAAGTTGTTTTTATAATTAACAGATCTCATTCTTTTGGTGAGCAACTTGATTATTCTTTTAATATCCTGTACAGTATTCCTCGGTATCCAACTTTTTTTTTTTGGTGGATCTTTCTGTATATTGAGAAACTATTGAAGTTTAAAGAATTAGAGATGAGTGTGTATGGTAATGAACTGAACTGGTACACTGCAGTATTATAGTATCAGTATAATGGATGTGCTTGTATACCGGTAATCTTTGTAGAATGGTACAGTCAAGTGATGACCATTGCTATTTACCAGTCTTCTGTGTGTATTTGAAAGGTTGTATTCGAAATAGTCTTCATAGTAATATTTTCTGGAATATGCTGGAACATAGTTCCCTTGTGAAAACGTTCTCATCGTTTTGAAAAGGAATCTGCTACTGAAAGACAAAATATTTTATAGGTTTAAAAATATGGTTGTAATTTGGTTGTCTCCTCCTTGTCTGTTAAAGAACTGTAACTGCCACGAAGTTACAGACACACTTATTGAGAAGTTACAGTATTCTGCAGAAACTGGGCGACATGAACTTTTAGCCACGCTCCAGTTTCTGAACTATTCTAAGTTTTTCCAGCCGTTGCAAGTGCACGCCATTGAGATTGATATGGTGTTCTCTTGGACTTGCTGGGAAACTCTTGTTGTCCTTTTGAGGTTAAACTGACGAAAGGTTTCTTGAATCTGGTACTGATGCATTGTAACAGAGCATTAAATTGGGTGTTTAGTGATTGGCTCGATTTCTTGCCATTAGATGTAAAGTGTAATGTTTGTGAATGGATATCGTGTGCCATTTTTAACCTAAAAACACAAGTCTTGAATGCATATACCCCAGGTTATCAAATGTTTAAAAAAATGGAAAGTTCAGAAGTGTATATAATGTACTATTTTTGTGCTAAATTATCTTGTACTGCTTTTTGTGAAAAGAAATCGCCATTAACACATGAACTGCAGGAAATCCTTTCTAACACAAAGACTTCTCATGATTTTTCCCCTTTCTTTGTACCGTAATTATTTAAGTTTGATCACTCATGCCATTCCATCAGCGACGTTTTGCATAATTTGTATATAGGGTATAAATATATATGTATGTTCTATGGATATCTACAGTCTTATGTTTTTATATTCCCAGATGTGTCATTGTGTGTAGGAAGAAGGTTAAGGGAGGAAGAAGAAGAAGAAGAAGATTCTGTTGATGCATGTAGCGAGGCAGATTTCGAGGAAAATATTCCGCTTTGTGTTGTAGATAGAAAAGACGGTTTTGAGGTGGGTGGGTTCTTGCGAGGGCATCCATTTTAAGAATGATGGTAAACATGGTTATTATTTTGTTATTTTTTGCTCAAACTACCTTCGTAGGTGTGATGATGATTGTCTAATTATAATATAATTGGTGTCTGAAGAAGAGTCGTAGGAAGCATTATCATTTTTTTGTTTTTCGTTTTTCGCTGCGACTTGGAAATTCACTTTGTAGCTTTAAGCCAGGCTATGAACCCCCAAAGTAGGAAGGTTGTCCAATTTGATTTGCTCATAACAAGAGTAGTTTTAAACATAAACTCATTTTTATTGTTTTGTTTTGTTTACATTTGTATTTATTATTATTTTTTTTTTAGTTTAAAGGGCATCCCATGTCTTATCAAAATATCTGTCATTTCTCTTAAGTTTTGTATGATTTCCATTCATTCATTACTTTTGACATATTACCTCATCAGAGTGTGACATAAACTTAACCATATAATTCATAATAAAAAAAAAAAGGTTAAGGATCCCTACGATTCTGCAACATTGGGAAATAATGATATTTATTTAATCCTTTTATATCAGAAAGGAGTTTTCAAAGCATTCCAGTATATTATTGCTTCTAACTTAATTTTTTTTTTTTTTTTTTAATTTACTCTTCTTCCTATTTTGTCATGGAGAAAAGGCAGGTGGTAGTGATAAGTTTCTTCCAGATATGCATTTTTGCCATTACTCCTCTCCTTCGATATTCCCCCCAGACGAGCGAAATGTATGTGACTCATTCCCGAATATTTGCGTTCTGGGTTTTTCGTTTTTAACGACGGCCGTACCCATGTCTGTAGCCTTTTGATTCGAGACGGAGAGATCTGACTTCTAAAAACCTGTTCGTTGTGTTTCTTCGGCTGCATCTCTTTTATAGCTTAAGATTGCATATGGAAAGATAATTAGACACATCACCAACCATTCTCTGTGTAAGGAGCGGTATCTTGGCGGTCACAGTTCAGAGAACATTCTGGAGCGGTCTGAAACACTGGTTTGGGGTAGTCGGAGAAGGAATGAAGAAGAAGAAGAAGAACTGAGGTTTCCTACCGAATCAGCTGACGTCGCTGACTCGTCCCTCGTTTGACAGAATTTCCCCGAGCAAAATGTAAAATGTGTATTTATACATACAAAATCAGTCTGAAGGTTCCACACTAGTTTTATGCGACACTTTTCAGCAGATCAAGACTGACAGTATATTTTCATACCTACAGAGATTGAGATGACGTTAGTTGCGCAGATGAACACAGCATTCAATATTTATTTTGACGAATTTATAGAGCGCACAAATACTTAGTTTTCATTATATTTTGGCAATGACTTGCCATAGACATTTTGAAGATTTCATGTTTTCGACGTTAGTCAATCGGTTCTGTCAAATGAGGGATGTTTGCATTCGATGTTCAATAACTGTGGCCTTAGAGTACTGTACCAATACTGTGTGGTTGCGGATAGGGAAACACTAACTTATCTAACGTTGTGTGCCATAACTTTGTAAAAGACATTATTATTTTTTATACTAAACTTTTCAACAAATAAACTTTTGCATTTTTCTCAAAACGTCGTTTGATTTTGAATTTTCTCCCCTGAAAATTTCGAAGTGGTGCGCAGTTGAGGTTGTCAATATTTTTTTTCAGACTGAATTCTTGTGTGAAGTTCCTGCGATCTTTATTTGTTAACCTCCATAAGTGGCTAATACATCTATTTCGCAGGATCAACGATAATGCTAATCTTGTGAATTGAATTTCATTGCTTTCCATTAAAGTACATGAATCATAGTAAGAATCATAAAGGTTACATACCGCAAAAAAGCCACAGTATGTGTTCTGAAATTAAAAGCAAGTGACAAAGTATTACTATATGAAAAGTGATGGTAGAATATGGGTAAAAGATAAATAATATATCCTTGGCTGTATACATGTTTCGGAGGCCAACCAAGATCCTTAATGGATTGAAATAACACGAAAAAAAGTAATTCTTGCTTGTGACTGATCGGGAAAATATTTAAGGATATGGTGATTACGAGATTACTTGGAAATGTATCAGATTTGTTCTGGTGACTTATATATCTGTATAAATCTTGTAATTTCCACAATGGTCCCGTGGATGAATTATATAATAAGTCCTTTTATTTTCACGTGAGGACTTCTTACATCTGTATAACTTCATTAGGAAGGTGCTTACAAAAATTTAGTGCAGGTAATTCTATAACAATATACACCGCACGAAAAAAAAAATTAGAATTGAAGATATCACCCTTCAGTGTAATGCACTTTCTATAAATAAACTGCCACTGCAAAAACTTGGCGGAAACATTTGCTGAAGTCTACCTCAAACGACTTTTAAAATGATCAATATATAAAGAGCTTATTAGAATTTGTTTTGTATACTAAATGCAATGCAATAATTCTTCGTAAATCTAAAGACCTACGTGGCGAAAAGGCTGTAGCCTGTTACAGTATCTGAATTGTTATCAATAATAGTTCTGTCACGGCTACTCTCAGAAAGGGGCTCAGCATATCTGAAGTCTCCTAAAGAAAATTATCATCTTAGACTGCACCAGGATCCAGAGAAGAACTCTGGCTCCCGGATTACACACAGGTGAACCAAGGCGCCGAACGCAGCCGTGAGGAGCGGGGAGTAAAAGAAACGCTTCCAGGAGATATGCTGAAGCAAGGCTTGCAACGAAATAAGCTTTATCTGTGAACGGTGCTGACGAATGTGAGAGAGAGCTGTTCTTGGAAAATGTGTTCTGTTGTGTTTCCAGTAAGATAGGAGGCCATTTGCAAGCCAAAGGAAATGTAGGGGGCCGGAAGAAGAGGGGATTCTAACTCTGACTGAAGGGATGAAATCTTCTTTGAAAATGTGCCAGGGCCTGGAAGTTTAGAATAACTGACGTTACCCGAAATTCTCTTAGTTATGTCATGGACATTTCTGTTAAAGATAGAAATCTTTAATAGAAGTGGAATTTCACGCATACTATGATTTATATTCTTTATGAACTAAATCTCTATGCTTCTAAACCGAAAATCTGATTTAAATAAGTTTATAGAAAGATAGAGAGAGGAACTCTGAATACCGGAATGTGGCCAGTTTATGATGAATGTAATTACCTCAGTAAGACTTGCTCATTTTGGAAAGTGTGACAGAGCTGAATATAAACAGTCACTTAGCATTAGCATATTCTATATATGTGGATATGTACAGGTGATTAAATTCCCGGCGAACTTTCATATTGTTTTATGAAACATAATAAAGAACTCTCCTTTTTGGAAATGCATTGCTTTCCACTTGAGCACAATTGTAAGTTACTGAATAAAGGGCGTGCCTTGCTTTGTTTCTGGTGAAACGTAACTTCTGTGAAAATATGCACCCTGACCAGTATTTCGAGGCTCTGATATATTTTGTAAAGCAGTTAAGGAAACCTGGAATGGGTATAAATACGTGACATGTTTATGCTGCAATGAATGTCAGTAGGGAATAGGGATGGTCAAAGAACTGATGCAACAGAGTCGTACAAGCATTAAAAAGTAAATGTCTTAGCTGATGTTAGGATGAGAAAAGGGACGAGTCTCTGAATAGGTGAAGCGAGGGAGGTGAAGGAAGTGTGCAAAAGACTGCAATGAGACTGCAATGAAGCTTCGAGTGTCTATGAGAACTATGGTGAAATGCAAACTGACGAAAAGGTGAAAAGAGAATAGGCGAATACCACTTGATATTTGTCCTTCCTTTGGACTAGATGATTTATGTAAAGGTAAGAAAAATTTACTAGAACTAGGCCGTTAGTCCTAAACCCCCAGAGATAAAAGGGACTGTTCTCTTTGAGAAAGAACATATCGAGATAGTCTGAAAACTGCTGTTTGGTTCTTACAGAATTTTGGGACAACAACAACACCCAGTTTCCTAAAATGCCGTTTTTATATATTGAGGGCATGGCTATGGGTTCGCTCCCTGGGGCCCATCTTCGCCAACATCTTCATTTGCTCCCTGGAGGAATGCATGTTGGACAATTGTCCCTTGGGTTTCCACCCTCTGGTTTACACCAGGTTTGTTGACGATACTTTCCTGCTCTTGAAACAGGATTATCATGCCGATTCCTTCCTCGAATTCAATACCCAGCACTCCAACATCAGGTTTACGCTCGAGAGGGAGTCCAACCATCAGCTTTCCTTCACTGAGGCAAAATGATTCTTTTATTCTCGTGGAAGGTTGGTCCAATATAGTGTCTTTGTGAACTTTAATATATCTTGATTTTAAAAACTGCATAATTTTAGATTTATAATATAATATATGAATTACCCATGAAAATCACAGCTTTCTATATATCTTATATTCATAGAAAACGAATATTGTAAATTTATATATGTTAGGGTAACTACTACATTTCAGACCTGATAGACATTGGCAAACTGGTTGTGTTTTGTATTCGCACTTAAAATCTCTCACGATGCCTGGGAATCTATAAGTAAATATTATTTGAAGAACAAGTGTAAGATCTCTTTGGCAATTTCCTTAAGGGACACCTCGTAAGTGATATGGGAAATTATCAAATTTTGAAGTCCCTCTTTTTTTGAAGTCCCTCTTTTTATTTCTTCTTCTTTTTTCGTTATCCTAAAGGTCTCTCTTTGTATCTCTCTTTCAGCCAGTGGGAGCATTTTCTCTGTATTTGCTAAGTGGTCAAGGCTCGCTTAAAACCTAAGTTCGATTACTTCGAACCAGTGTAAGTCATTTTTGAACATTTGTGTGTGTGTATGTGTATGTGTGTGTGTGTTTGTTTCAGGCACCTGTAGGATTATGGATACAACAGGTGGAAGCTTCTCACGTTAGGTGAGGATTTCCTTTGACTTGTTAATGCGACAAAATACCCAAACTACCCTTTTGCTTGTCATTACAGAGATGAACGGACGCGTCATAGCCTCTCTGTGACCACTGGACTTTGCTGAAGGCCTCATCGATCTGCTGCCAATGAATGACTGGTGACAGCAATTACTATGTCGATTGTGTTAAAGAGAATGAATTTTATATGCACAACCAATGGAAAATTACCATACCTATAGTTAATCCCTTTTTCCTTACCTGTCAGAGTTTGGGACTACGTTACAGCCCGCAAGGGTTTTGGACTTGTGTGAATTTTAGATGAATGAATCAGTTGTAACCTGGCCCACACTTTCGCTTACACTCTCACAATATAATTTCAGGCACATAATAGTGAGAGATTTTGGTTCTAAATACCGAACCTGAAATCGACAGGAATATGCAAAACAGTTGAAATGAATTATCTCCTTCTTGGCTGAGTGCATTAGGTCTACTACTGTCCTTTTAACAGTCTTAAAGACATATCGTTCCATCGCCAAGGACCAAATAGACAAAGAAGACGCTGATGCAATGGTGATTGTCTAAATTATCAATATTGTGTTGCTGTTATTATCACTACCGAATTCCATTTGAAGGTGTGACACCAGTTTTCTCTTTTATTTGAATAATAATAATAATAATAATAATAATAATAATAATAATAATAATAATAATAATAATAATAATAATAATAATAATAATAATAATATGCGGAAAGAACTCTTTGACTCATGTCGCAGTTTTCTGGACCTTAGATGGTATTATACCAGTTCATCATACAGTTAAAAATATTTTGTCATAACTTTATTTTTCACTAACATCATTACCGTTTTGGTTAATGCTGTCGCTATTACAAATAAAAGGAATCTGATTTTATAAAGTTTAATTGTAACCGTTATCATGGTTAAAGATTTTCTCTCGAGATAGTTTCGCTTAATGACTCTTTACGGATATCTTTAACACATCTCAAACGTCTTGCTTCACTTTTTTGTTATATTTTTGTCTAAAACTGGATTTCTTGTTCATAGAGTATTATTATACATGTTTTTTTTTATCACGATTATTAAACTCTTTAATACACCTTTGTTTAAACTATACACCTTCGATTCTTACTACGGAACTTCTGCGCCAAACTTTATTTCTTATGGCCTGAGTTTTATTGACCAAGGAGGTATATTCTTTTTTTATTTTTTGCTTCTTGCTAAATATTCTTTTGTTTATCCTCAATGTCACGCACATCGTCATATCCCTTTGGTTAAATCTTTTTTTGAACGTTATCGACGTCTCTATCGATGAATTGAGACAGAATGGATTTTGCAGTTTATTTTTTTCATGATAACACAGTCTGTGCTTCCAAGAACAGCATTGTTATTTCTTTTTTCTATGCTAATAAATTTTGAAGACAAAACCGCTCATCAAACAGGAATTCTTGTGTCTTCAAGTTTCAAATGAGCTGAAAAACCAGCCTCAGTTTTCCTTACATTATCGCAGCGATATGGTTTTTCAGTGATAGCTTTTTACTATCTGCTAATTTTTTTGTAGTTTCTATTTATTAGTCGCGACTCACTGCCAAGTTGTCCTCCGTATGCAAAATATGAATTACTTTCTGCGCATGGAGACGGAACCTCGATATTGTTTCCTGTCCTATATGGTAGAATATCTCTTATTTAGATATATAAATGCTTCTCTCCCTGTGTCATCATCATATCATAACACACACATATATATATATATATATATATATATATATATATATATATATATATATATATATATATATATATATATATATATATATATATATATATATATATATGTATATAAATTTCATGAATTTCCAGTTCCCAGAGATTACCTGATAAAATTTAGTTTCCTTTTATAACTGTTTCACGTCTCTTGGCTCTGTCCTAATTTCTACATAATATAGGTTTCCAATTCTTTAAGAGCTTGATTTGTTGATTTATGGGTCTTGTGGCTTTCGTATGAAAAGATATAGATTTACGATATTAATAATACCCAGCTCATCAGCTTTTTATAGTACGAAATCAATCAAACGAATAAATTTTTAGCAATGATAATGATATTCCGTTGAGGTCAAGTTTCTAGTGCTCTGTCAACCAGTGAAAATAACTTTCCACATTTACAGATACTTTTAAAACGTTCTCTGACTAAAAATCAAATTTCAAATAACTTGGTACGAAGTATAATATTTCTCGGAAACATCTATCCACGTCAGGTGACTTACTGTGAATTCCAAACGGACAATAACGTAGAAAAAAGTAAAATTGAGAAAAAAATATTTTTCGCTGGTCTTGTTGATTGCTTCCTTTGCGCTAACCTGGAGATTATTATACTTTACCGTCTAAATAATAATAATTTAGTGCCTGAGTGCAGTATTTCTCGTGGGAAGTGTTCAGCCTGAATGTAGTGACAAAGGAGTCGTGTAAAGGAATAAAGATATTCTCTAATGGAATTCTTCGAGGTGGAATCTGCTGGTTTGCGAAAAGAGGAATTTGACAATTTGTTTCTGGTTTTGGCTACGTAAATAATTCTTTGTTCGCAAGTGTACTTTGGTTCGAACAATCCTGCGTCCCTACACACACACACACACACACATACACACAAAATCACGCACACAACTTCACATATCTATCTATCTATCTCATAAATCTGTAATAATAAAATCCGAGTGGACCTTGTTTGTTCGCCCCAGAGGGGGCGGGGGCAGGTATAGTAGGGGATCAGGAGGTTAAGGGAGACATGACACATCCACCCTCCTCCTGCAAACCTGTTTGTCCGCCCCGGGTGGGGCGAGGTAGATAGGAGATCGGGAGGGTAGGGGCGACATGACACAACCACCCTCCTGCCCCACACAGCGTATCACGTGCCATGAAGCTCGGATTTAATATTAAGCCACAAATAGCCTAGTATTATCGAATTTATTGTAGTTTGGGAATAATTTGTATCCTACAGGGGATTATATACTTATAAATTTCTCCACCCTGGCAGGGACTCGAACCCAGGGCTTTTAGCTTTGATTCATAAACTACTGAAAACTTACTCCATTTAGGAATCTATAATGATAAGCATTGATTTTGATTCTCTTGTAATCATTCCTGGCGAACTTAAACTCTTTTCTACTAATCGGAAAATCAAATGTGCACCATAAAAACTCAATTTGTGTCAAGTGTTCGCACGTGACATTTTTATGCTCTCAAAATTATTCTAAAATCACAAATAGTCATTAACAGGGAACTCCCTTTATCCTGAGAATAATTTGCTCCCAAAGGAAATAACATTTAATAAACACACCTAACCTGACCGGTATTTCGATCCATGCCTTTCCATCGCTCTTGATAGCCGAGTGCATTAACTTGACTATTACCCATGGATTCGAATCACGGTCTAAGAAGGTAAATTTATCATACACAGTTTCCTTTTGGGTGGAAATTATTTCCCAAGAACAATAAAAGGAGCAGGAAGACCGTCAGGCGCCCTGTGGCAAGGGTGATAAATGTGAGTACAGAGTTGATACTTCCCAAAACCATCATCTGGAACCTCTGTTAGGTTATAGCTTATAACTGCAATGTATTTACAATTCTTTGTATCTGGATCTTGGTATAAGGGTTACCAAACATGTTTTTATTAGTGGGAAAAGGTTACCACCATCCTCGTGTACAGTAGCTCATGATACACCCAAAATTAGTTTGTGAGATACAGGATGGATAATTAGTCCATCGTCATAGGTGCAGTCTTCAGCTACATGTATAAAATGTACGTACGGTAAACTGATTTCTGAAATTTAATTTGATTTCAAATTATGCCCTCTAAATAAAAAAATATTTTTATGAGAGAATTTACATCCTATTCAGAAGAGACAGAATTCAACTATAACGTGAAAATTCGTTTATATAGCTAAATGTTTATCTCTCTCTCTCTCTCGTAATGACATACAGTAGCTACAAACGTGCATACATTTAGAAACACCTTGGGTTAATAGCAGTAACGCCTAACCACCACAATATGTATGCATCAGGGAATCCGATGGTATACGTAAGGTTCGCCACTGGGCCGAATAAACGAATGGCTATTGAACATGAGCTCTGTGAAGAATTCCGGTAATGCGTGAGTCTAAATTGCCAGTGACTATCAGTAAGAAGCGGACTGTCAGAGCGGAGTCGTCGAAAAAGTGGGTAGTCGTGCTAACCTCTTCTTCTTCTTCTTCTTCTTCTTCTTCTTCTTCTTCTTCTTAGTAGAAGGTTCTTAACGCTTTACATACCAAGTACCTCTGCTACTGCTGATATTAATTTCAGTACATATCTAAGTATTTTTTTGCTGATTTGTCTGCAAATTAAAATTAGTTCACCAGAAAACGGCACAAAGACATGTAAATTATCGTTTTAAATTGCAGGACCGCATTATGCAGTTTATCGTTAACTGTTTGTCTTTCAACTTTAAGTACATTTTCGTCAGTTGCCTGATTACCACTTAGAGATCCCTATATTAACTTTGAAAGGTCTCGAACCCGAGGTTGAGGATACCCGATTTAAGGTAAGTGAAAGAGTGGATTTTCTGAGTCCAGATTCACATCGTCTGTAACTTGAATTAAGCTTCGAGCAGTGAGGAATAAGCTGTTGTTATTTTATAAGAGACTCAGTTTTCTTTGCTTGATTTTACGCTTTCCGGAAAACCACCAGTGAAGTTCAACAACGTTCCGCTCGTCCAATACTTGGCTGGGCGACCACCAATGGATGTCAAGAAATAAAATGTTCCTTGCTTTATCGACGAACGATATAGTTTGCAATTAGGTAAAAAAAAAAAAAAATCGAAAATGAAATTTGGAGTTTGTATAAATTTCGAAATACCGGTTTTCTGTATATATATATATACATTATTATTATTATTATTATTATTATTATTATTATTATTATTATTATTATTATTATTATTATTATAATATGCACACATTGCTTTGCAACAGGACAGAAAGGTCATTCACCACCTGAGAAATTGCCCTTTTTTGTCAGTTCGTTGACGCTCAAGTACCCCCTTTTATAAATTCACGCACAAACACAAGAGCATACTCATTATAATTTCATTTTTTTTCCAGTTTCAAATCATACAAGCAAAGAATTTTCCCACAAGCACATGAGCTTAGCCGAGATGGCCTTTGGTTGATTTCCAAAACGACCCCTGGCTCTGATAAAAGCGGAACGTTGAACGAAGGACTGAAACACCGCCGTGGAATTAATATCTGCTCCGTAATTAAGTTGAGGTGATTGTATTTAGCACGCAAAGTGATATGGAAACTTACAACAAAGTTCAGCAGCTTGGTGTAAGGGTAATGAGTCATAACGGGGCGCAAAAACCACGAAACAAAAAAATCTTCATGACGGGCTTCTCCACGTGTATATTTTTTTGTGCGCTGGAATTTGAGAGTAACAACAGGTATCAAAATTTCATAAAAACGGCGAAGACAGTGAGATTCAAGCGACTTATCTTGACAAAAGACAGAGAGCTGGAATGGCCAAGAGTACGTTATAGTCACGCACAGATCGGCACGAACGAAAAAAAAATTATAATCTCGTATTCTGTCGTCGCTTTCAAGTAAGATATTTTCCGGCTTATTTTCAGTCTCTCTTCTATATCCTGTCGATATTGGATGATGGAGACTGTGATGATGATTATCGTAGCAGTTCAAATATTATTCGCTACGAGCTTGATGGTGCACCACGCTGCGCTGGAACCCGGCGATGCCCGTCATGTCTTTCCTACCCTCCTGATCCCTCCCCCGTCAGGGGTGGACAAACAGATTTGCAGGAGGAGGGCGGATATGTCATGTCTCCCCTACCCTCCCGATCCCCTTCCTAGCCCGCCCCGACCCAGGGCGGACAAACAAGTTTGCAGGAGGAGGGTGGATTGGAAGATTAAATAGCACAAGATAAATGATGTGAGAGAAATATTAAAAATGGAGGGTCTTAAAATAGCTTTTCATTTTCTACATTTCACTTCCATAAAGGAAAACTGGCTCAACAATCCATTTATGCTTACTCATCTTGGCTTGCAGATATACTTCAAGTCTTTTCATCCTTTCGCACACACCCTGCTACCTTTCTTGTCCTCACCCATTTTTGCAACTCACTCCATCTCTAACCCTCCATCAAATGCATGCAAATGAATTGCTTCTGTGCTTCCACCTTCCATGCTGAAAATTATTGTTCCATCATACTGGCTCCTCTTCACACCATAACTTAACTCTTGTCCATATTTATTCTGAACTTTCTCCTCCCGTAAGTATTTTGAAACTCTTTTACTAGCTTCCGCAATTTCTCTCAGATGTCATCAAAATGTGTAAATTCCAAGCCGTGTATTTATTAAACAAACAGACCCACCTGAAATCAATATCACCTGCATTATTGATATCTTTGTGTAAATGAAACAATAAAAAAACAATAATAATAAACATCTTTACGTTAAGGTAAGCACTGTACACTATTGCAGTTGGTAGTAAGTATCAATAAACAACAAATCAGAAAACGTTGACGAACCTTGCACAATAACTTAACCACTTGACATTCGAACTACCTGTTATTTCTTTCGTTCCACATCCAGAGCGATAAGGAATAAGCAGAGAAAACGAGAGAGAAGCGGAGACCACGATGGTGTGGTGGCAGATAACACTCTATGGTCTGGCACTGCTAGCAAGCGTGGATGGGCACGGGCACTTCACGTCATATTTCAATTATTCTGTGCCGGAAGTGAACATCACCCGTCGATTTCAAGATGTTGGAACAGCATGTAAGTTTTAAGGTACAAAAATTAAAACTCACTTGCATGGACAACACAAACACACACACACACACATACACTCAGAGAGAGAGAGAGAGAGAGAGAGAGAGAGAGAGAGAGAGAGAGAGAGAGAGAGGTAAACTCTGAGAAACCGAATGATAAGGATGGTATTGTACTGAAATGAATATTGATTAAGCGAAAAACCATATATCTTAAAGAACGTTGGCGTCACGATTCGGTTTTCATACTGTCGAAAATTTAATCTGATCTTTGCGAAGAAATACCAATCTACTTTTCAGACGATTAACTCAATTCAGAGGTAATCAAAAGCATTCCGAGTTGAGCTGAATGAAAAGGTATCCGGAGGAATTTGAAATAATGTCGTTCTCAGGCGCTCAATGAAATTCGAAGGTGATTAGTGAGATTCTGAAATGATTTACCCGAATGTTTAGGTGAATTATACAAGAAATACACAATTCTTTGCTTGAATACACTTCTTTAGCTATCAAAAGGTCTGGCCCCACCGAAACGGTCAAAGACCCTTGAAAGCTAGAGATTTATGTATTTTTGTTTTATACTTCTAAAAGCTACAAAAGAATGAATGATCTTTCTGCCTCCTGTGTAATAATAATAATAATAAAAAATAAAATTACCGTACACAAGTGCAAATGTGAGAGTGTGACTGAAAAAGAAACAGTATTACATTACGAATTAAAAACATGTTCATGCCTATATATATTACGTCAAGATTTCTATTTTTCCAGGTAAATGCCGAGCACTTTGCTTCGTGAATGTCACTTGCACTGGAATCACCACATACGACCGAGGGAACGGTGAATATTCATCACTATAAAACTATAGACATTTAGCCTTCGAATATAAATCTGAAGTTATATAAAAAAGATTCTCGTATGACCCCTTCTGAGTCTTCCCTATTATGATAACGTAATAAACAAAATGCCGATTGCATTACGTCTATATACTGTATATATATATATATATATATATATATATATATATATATATATATATATATATATATATATATATATATATATATATATATATATATATTACAGTATATATATACGTATATATACATATATACACACATATATGATATATATATATATATATATATATATATATATATATATATATATATATATATATATATATATATATATATATATATATATATATTTATATACATACAACTCAGTCAACAAAGAAATATATCTATAAACGAACTTCACTCATTTTTCTCAAGTTTTGTGATGACCTCCTTCTTTCCTGTGAAGGAGTCCTCGACTGCCATCTGACCGACACGAATCCTCTGAGACCTCAACTGCAAATCTCCAATGCCACGACACTCATCAGATACAGTAAGTAATACAGTAAGTAATACTACACTTCCTCTCTCTCTGCTGGCTTCAGGACCTCGTTGTGACCGACTGACTGACGACTGCAACGTCAGGCTACGGTCTTTTTTGCAGGTTTCAGTAACGCGAACCTTTCATTCGATTTTCATTTCTCCGAGTTGAAACGGCGGATATACAAACATAGCCAGAATAATAATAATTCGAACTATTCATTCCATCTTTTTTCTTTCATAGATTTGGAATATATGTGTACATATGCATGTCAACATGCGTAAATACTAATCAACTTTATTTGGCTGACAGAAAGGTTTACCTGTGGATCACAGTTCAAAATCGTTCAAGGCTTTGGTTGTTTAAAGGTCGTACAATCATCTTCCGTTAATTGGACTGAAGCTAGAAGGACGTGTCTTGAGAATGACTCTGATCTCATTGTGCTGGAAAATGACGCTCAAAGGAGAGCCTTGGCCAGTGAACTGGTCACGTTAGGATATGGTAAGTCAGTGTATCAAAGGTATGACACTTTCGTGGTAACTGACAAACTGCGAATTTATCACTCCCTTCTCTTGAGTTTCATTTATTCACAGAAAAATGCTTAAAGATTATATATGCAAATAAATTAACAGTTGGTGCATAGACAAATGACGAGATTGTACCTCAGATAAAAAAAAAATTGATTTCACGGTTTCCACCCAAGAACCTGAATCGATATTACTCCTTAACATAAACATAATTTTTGTGGTTAGCAATGTGCTTGTTTTGAAGGGTAAATGAACTTCATATCAGTGTAAAATCTTGAAGGCATCCAATAGTTATAAGTATCAACTAAGAATTAATTTCAACGCTACCAAACACTATATTTTAAGGTTTACTTTCCTTTCAAAGAAGAGTAGGTAAGAGACTAAAATCGTGAATGGACTTCATTGTAATTATAAGCTATAATACTCTGCCTTCATCCGCAGTTTCTGAATCGAAATTTAACCTGCATCCATATCACCAAAGGGAAGCCTATACTCTCATTTTTACAGCTAGCACTCGGCTTAGTTGGATAGGCATCCGAGAACAGAAGTGGCTGAACGGCTCGAGTGTTGACAGCACCAACTGGGCTCCAAATCACCCTTCGTCCTTACCGAGCGAACCCCAATGTGGAGCTATAAATACTTCTGGACTGGTGTATGAAATGAGATGCAGTTATTTAGGATTGAGCCCAGTTTGTGAGAGGAAGCTTAACTAAATGGAGGCAGCACGCGAAATTCAGTGAGTTTGGACTTAACCAGAATGACTGTTACTGTATCAGCGTTCTGGCTTAACCTGGGACAATAAATATTTATTAGATATTTGCTGTAATTCAAGGTTTTCCCACTACACAGTGGCGAAGCAGGCACCTGTGCTAAATTACTGTTCAGTCATTAGGCCATGTACTATTTCTTGACTCTAGTATTAGTTACAAAACATTTTCAAGAATAAAAGAGTTTTGTTTAACCAATTAGTGTTTATCACTCTTGCACCGTAATGCCAAAACATTATGTACAGTATGTCAGTCATTTCTTCACAGTGAATTATGCGTCTCAAGAGAGACTGAAAATTGTGCACAAATTTTACACTGCTTCCTTAGACCTTTTCAGCAAAATTATAGGGCACATACTTTCCTGTTTCCGTTAGTAATGACATTGTCTAAAAATTCTTGGATATAATAAATCATTAGTCACACATCGTTTTATTTTATCTACCCTTTTTACGAAGTGCCTCTTTAGCTTATGAGTCTAATCCCTAAGTGATTCTCAGTCAAGACGCGTTTAATCCCTATGAATGCAGTACACAGACAGCACCGGATCCTTAAAGAATATTTTGGGAATTCTAATAAATAAAATAACACTTCCGTGGGTTCTCGCCTAAAACTTCTATGAGCTCTGGTTCCTAAAAAGTACTTGAATAAACTCTGAGCTTTGAAATATTACTCATGGGATTTCTACTGATCAAAATAAAACATCTTTGAGTTCTGTTATTTGCAAGTACTTTTGTGAGCTCCGTGCATTACCAAAATATTTCCATTTTCATATATATATATATATATATATATATATATATATATATATATATATATATATATATATATATATATATATTATAAATAAAGTGCTGTGGTCCATTATTATCACCATTGTCTTTGTACTAGGCAAAAATTTCATCAGGGTCTGTATTTGAGAGAGAGAGAGAGAGAGAGAGAGAGAGAGAGAGAGAGAGAGAGAGAGAGAGAGAGAGAGAGAGAGAGACAGAGAGAGAGAGAACTAGTCATAACCAAAACCAATTTAATCAGCTCTTACCCAAGACGATTTCATTTTGAATCGTTTTTTGTTCCGTTTCTGGGTATGGGTAAGATTGGCTGCATTAAAACACCATATAAACTTATTTACCCGAATATATAACTGATCCGATATTTCGTCAAGATACGAGGCCGGGTGAACAATGAGAGAATCCTTTTAAGTCAAAATAAATTATATTTCTATAGGTGAAAAGAATGATTGATTTTGATTGAGCATATAATATAATACGACTTATAATTCTGATTTAAAATAAATTATATTTCTATAGGTGAAAAGAATGATTGATTTTGATTGAGCATATAATATAATAAGACTTATAATTCTGATTTAGTGCTAAAACGTTAAAATCATATTTTGGTAAGGCTGATGATGTATCCTTGTGTAATGATTCTCTTATTAACAAAAGAAATTAAATAAAATAATTCTGGTTTTGGCAAGTCGCTGTTATGGCCAGCGAAATCAGGCACCGTAGGATTCATGTAAAAAAAACAAAACTATTCATCGCTGCGACCATCCGCGTTGCAAATTTACCTAAGCTAAGTTCTCCGTTAAAACATTTGGGTTGCATTTTCTCTTTGTCTGCCTAAACGTTTTCTGTAAAGTGTCACAGTAGCGTAAACATTCACGCTGCATTAGGGTTTCATTTCCTTGTCTTGATAAAACAATTTTGATCAAATACTTCCATTTCTACTTTTGAATCATGTCTACTGTTAGAACTTTATCGAAAAACGGCACCGGAAATCAGGAATGCAGACGATTTCATCATTTTGTCAGAAGTGAAGGGGGTTTCTTAGACCGATATTAATTTTTGAACTCGTGCTGTAAGGGACAACATCCACTTATACCTTATCTAACGAGTAATAAAGTAGGGAATGAAATCATTATAAAAATACTTATTTAAATAAAATATCTGATGAACAAACTTTTAAGCCACTGACAACTGACTCTAGCTCAACGTATTTTACTTTGTTCTCGCATTGCAGAACAAGAAATGATTACCAATGAATACTTTGCAAATGATAGTTGGATGACTAGTGAGTAACCGACTTAATCACAGTTACTTACAACGACATTACGCATTACTTTGGTTCTTGTTACCTTTACAACTTGTTTAGAGCTGAGAAATGAATGGATATAGTTATAGGTTTTTAACACAAATGGCATGTTTATTCATAATATTTTGATCCAACTTAATGTTATCAACTTATGTATGAAGTGACTGAAACTATAGTAACAGTTTTGAATAAGTGCAATGCAATTTGCTATTGCTGATTAGAGTTAATTTCCAGGGACAGGAGATGAAGAGGAAGGAATGGGATAGGTTGAAATTTTGAGAAGAGTCTTTTGTGTTATTGATGATCTGCACTGTTTTGATATATTTACATGACAAGGTTATTATACTATAGTTGAACATTGAAACTTGATAATAGAAATTAGGCTAGTGTTGAATATAAGATTATGAGGAAATTTACATTACAGTATTTGATATATCTGCATATAGTAAGAGTTGAAAATTAATTGAAAATTGAATTCTATAATTTCAAATACAGGTTTACTAATTACTAATACTATTATTTTCCCTCATTCACAAGGCTAAGTGCATTCGAGAATAGCGTATTTTACTAATTACAGAACAGATACATTAGTTTTGCGTAATTTTTTTTCGTCCCCCCCAAAAAAAAAATATCTTGGCCCCAGCTAGGCTACCCCACTGATGGAATTCCACCAACTACGCCACAGTTACTTCTGGAAATGAACGCAAAGAGAGCATAACTATTTCTAATCCCTAGACCATACTAAAATGAACGAGAAAAAATATCACTAATGTCAAGACATTTTTGGAGGAGATTTGAGCTCAACTAAATGAATGCCAAGCTGAGATTTGCATTCTGCAAGCATGAAGATTTATTTTTTATTTCCCTAATTTTCTTTTTCAGGAAAAAAAAGGGTAAATATTACATTTTTTCCTTATTCACCTTGCATATTTTTGTTAGCCTCTGAAAAATTCTTTTAGAAAAGAATGATTTACATTATTGACAATTTGTTACGTCTAGTACTGAGATTTTTCGACAGGGAACAACATAAATCTTTCAATATAATGTCCTGGATGGTTAGTTCATGAATTTGCATATCAAAATACATGGAATTAATGTATAAAGTAATAACTAATACATTTCTTTAAATATACAATTCATTCGAAAAAGTGACTAAGATCCGTCCACTCCGATTTTTTTCAAACTCGTAACCATGAATAGGCCTCCGCTAGAAATAAAATTGCCACAGTTTATAAATCATATCGCACTTAATTCTGTGAAGCTTCTCTTAAGGAAATACGTTGAAATGACACGATCATAAAATGTGTCATAGCCTTACTTGCTTATCTTCTCATCGGATGACAATGCTTAGAACATTCGTATTACAAGCGTAGGCCTATGTTGTGTTATTATCATCATTACTTGGGCTGCAAGTTTCATTGAGCCTAACTGTTTAACCTTGGCGACTATAGCTGCATGCATTACCTCTGAAAACACCTGTGAATATCAAACGCCCAAAGGGTTTATTGATTTCCTTGGTGCAAAAGGCAATAAACTGATTGAACTGCGGCTACACTTGGGTAAGAAATGTGTCGGTTCAGAGCAGGTCGATTACAGCAGCCCACTTTTTACTGCTGAATAATTCAACCATCACGCAATCACTTTGTAATTAAATCTTGATAAATAATTCAACATGCACGCCACCAATTTGCAACAGGGTGTGACTGGTGGCCTGTGCCATGAGGAATATTGCACCTTTGGGTAAGACACGAATCAGCATGTTCTAGACATTTCTAAATTGCAACCTACAGCAACGTAGAACCAAGATTGTGTAGTGCTTGTACTGAGAACATGGACTATTCATGTTACTAAGCGTAGTGCACATGTACTTACATATAGCGAAAACATATATTATATATATATATATATATATATATATATATATATATATATATATATATATATATATATATATATATATATATATATATATATAGAGAGAGAGAGAGAGAGAGAGAGAGAGAGAGAGAGAGAGAGAGAGAGAGAGAGAGAGAGAGAGAGTCTCGAACGCGAAGGGAGGGGCGACGTTCCCACCACTGCTTATTATGACAACGTTTCACGAAGTTGCTATTGTCGAATTTTCAAGGCTGCAGGCATTTAAAAACTATCTTACTAAAAAAATTGTTATCAAGACATCGAATTAGATATATATTATAAGACAAATTAAAAGCAAGGAGAAAAAGGCTCCACACATACGTAAATGGTAGGAGTATTAAGATAAAAAATGTTTTTTTTTTTTAAGCACATAGCAAAAGAAAGAAAGGTTAAGCGATAAACGGTAGTGTAGAAGTTGCTTGAGTGTTTTGCATTGGAATCGTCTTCCTTATAATTAAGAATTGCACTAAATTGAGATCGTATTCGTTTTAGCCTTGTCCTCTGATAGAAAATTCTTTGTAATTAATGATAGTTTTAAATAAATTTTCATTGTTAGTACAGAATGAATCTGTTACCGACCATCACTACTGTACCAAAAATGAAAATTTATGCTCACTCCCCGCCCGCCCCCCCCAAACCCCCGCCCACATGACAATACCATAAGAAGAAAATGGCTTGCCATTTTCCAAAGACTGTTCTTAGCTGTCGACTCGAAACTTCTTCCCAAGAAGCCACACGCTATTGGATCGCCTTTCAAATCTAAGAATCGCCTTGGCCCTCTCTTGTCCTCAAGCACCGTTTACAAATGTGTCCCCAGGATGTGATCGTGGGACCGATGTTGGATGCGCGATTAGGCTAATATGGACTCGCATAGATTCACATAGAGGCCTAAGTTACAGAACCCCCTTTGTTCAGATAGTTTTCTTTTGTTAAGTGCAAATTCATGCTGTCCAGGCAACACAATAAGACAAAGAAGATTACCACTGGTGGCAGGTATCTATGAATTCGAAAGTGAGGTGCTGTTATAAGATTGTGAATGTGCCATCAAGAGTCTGTCCAGAGTGTGTGAGATACAGCCGACTGAGGAAAATGTTTAAGATGGTCATTTTTCTATTGAAAATTTCTCAAAGAATTGGTAGAAGGAATAACTGTCTCTCTCCCTAGACGGAAAGGTGACAGTAATGAGCATAGGAATTATAGGGACATAACATTTGTAAGTAAATCTGAGATGATTGGCATGGCTACGTTTAAGTAAAACAAATAAGAGAAGTGTTGGTAAATAAAGGGCAATGAGAGTTTAGATGAGGTAGATGGCTTGTGACTCAGCAGCTTTGCGTGAAACACCTCTGCGAGAAGCTTAGAGTAACGGAGAAAGCTGTGTAATCTAATGAGGATTATGTAGAAGTATGTGGTGTGGAATGTGTTTAATTAGATGTGATTACAAGGTGTTATATATATATATATATATATATATATATATATATATATATATATATATATATATATATATATATATATATATATGTATGTATATAAACAGGTCATACAGCTGTAAGCTTCACAGTAGCTATATCTTTGGAATGACATTCAATCCCTAAATCCTAAAACTAAGAAGTTATCACAGAGGGTAGGAGAAGCCGTCGGCGACGAGGCCATCGCAAGAATGTGGGGCGATCACTTCAGCGCTATAACCTGAATTGTATAAACGACCAAGACTCCCGAAGGGAAGAGGATAGCCTCCTTGCTGATAACGTTTAATTTCATTTCACCAATCGTATCACGCCAGGTAACATCAGCGATGCCACAAACAACTTAACCAATAATAAATCACTCGGCTGCGATGGTTGTCCTGCAGAGGCTTTCAAATTCTACCACCCGATAATCTACAGCTTGCTAGCTGCCCTGTTCAGTGCATGCGTAATTCACCAGTTTCTCCCAGACGCCCTGCTCTTAGTTCACTTAACACCATTAATCAAAAACAAGCTAAAAGATGCAGCTGACCCCGGCAATTATCGCCCAATTGCAATTACTACAATTGTGTCAAAGATACTTGGGTCGGTTCTTCTAGTGAGACTTCTCCCTTTTCTACACACCAAAGGCAACCAGTTCGGATTGAAAGCAAACCACTCAGTTGACACTCGCATCCACATCCTGAAAGAACTGCTGAACTATTACCTATCATCAGCCTCCCCTGTATTCCTACGCTTTGTAGATGTGAGAAAAGCGTTTGACAGAGTAAACTACTTGAAGCTCTTCCTGAAGCTGCACAAAAGAGGCCTACCTCTATATTAATTGGCATTTTATATTGCTAGTTCTCCACACAGCAGTTCTGAGTGAAATGGGGTAACGTGTTGTCGTACGCCTTTGGCTCCCTATAGACGGTCTCCGACAAGGGGGGAATTCTCTCTCCATACCTGTTTGATATGTACACAGAAGCCCTTGAATGTCAGACTGAACTCACTTCCAGTCGGATGCTCTATCGACAAAACAACAATAAACAACCTCTGTTATACAATTGACATTCTGAGACGCCTCACAAACCACTCCGCCACGCAGGTGTTCATAGAAAACCGCCTGGATAATTTAAAATTCACTGTAATACCAACAATATCGAGTCTGATCACCTGGCTGAGAAACAGCAGCAGTTCGTTCATACAATGCGTCCTAAACAGTGAGGCAAAATTATCTAAATTGTGGGGAAGATAGGATAATGAGATGTCTGTTTCTTAAATGACTTAATCTCTATTTTTGCAATCATGAAGTATCGTCTGCAGAATCTATTATTATTATTATTATTATTATTATTATTATTATTATTATTATTATTATTATCAGTATTTTCTTCTTTATCATTACAGTGATGATTATAATTACACAGTTATGCTATTTTCAATTTTCGTATTTATTCTTCCGGATCTGACTTCCGTAACAACTTAAGGTCCCTAGCTGGAAATTAATTGTATGCAATCTGTTTTTTAATTGTTATAATTTTTAATGTTTTTTTTACTGTTATTCTCAGTGTTATTATTGTCATTACCTTTATTATGAATATGATCTTTTCTACTTCTTCAGCAACTGTGTGGATATTGTTACTGCATTCATCTAGATTGTGTGTATGTTATCGTCTATATATTCCATGTATATGCCCTTGAGCTGAAATAAGATTTATTATTATTATTATTATTATTATTATTGTTATTATTATTATTATTATTATTATTATTATTATTATTATTATTATTATTATATTATTTGCTATCACGGAAAACATTGAGCTGCAGAGCGCTTCTTGTATAATAAGGCCTAAAGCTCATTCTTTCTGATTAAGACCAAACGACTCACACCACGCAGCAATCAATCTATTATTCTGTTAGTCTGAACCAGCGAAAGATTCGGCCTGGGAGTAATTGCCGAGTCGTGGAGGCGGTCGACCGTGTCTGCATCTAGCCCCAGCGTCCAGTGCTTGACAAACTGTGCTTTGTGATTGTTTGTGAGACTACAAGGTAAGTACATGGTTAAGGCTAACCTAATATCAATATCAATTCTATTCCATGCTTCTGGGGCAAAGGACTTCTGACAACGACGGCGTTACTTGATCCACCATTATCTCTTAAAACGTCCGGTTTTTCTCTTTTGCTGAACAACTTCTCTTGACATTTTGTATCCACTTTGTTAATAGCTTTTACCACCCAGAGTCAGACTGGAAAGGAGAGTCGCACAGAATCTCCAACATCAGCGAAAAACCCAATTAGTGGTGCTGTCAGAACTAAGAAGATTTGTTTTTTTTTGAGGTGTGGTCCTACAGCGCGTCTTCTTGAAGGATCGTAGCCGAGAATCGAGAAATAGCCTAACCGTATGTCCAGATTGTTATGGAAACTTGATAATCCAAAACAGCTTTCGGTTGCTAGGGAAAACATCGCGCCAATCAAAAGTTTGTTAATGCGTGCTCTTGAGGCGAATCAAGTTGATTATATGGGTCCTGACTGGATGCAAAGACGATAAGTAACGAACAATATGAATATGAATTCTTAGGTGATAATGAAACACGATAAACAAATGAATGTCGCCATAAAGCAGACGATGCTATAAGTTAAACATCGCAACTAGGTCTAGGGAGAGTAGTGAAAACATGGGCAATATTCAAATGAAAAATCTGACACTAAGCAATAATATAGATTATAAAAAAAAAAACACACAGACGATAGAAGGAGTGTTTATGATGATAATGACATAACCAACGAAAAGGAAATTGCAACACAAGTCAAATAACTGTACGTCGCCAATAAATATCGACGCTTGTGTACGAAAATGAAGTAATCAGCCATTTATTATCACTTGCATTTAGAGCAAATAAGCTACTTTCGAAGACGCTGTTACAATACACACAAAGGAAGATCCCTGTGTTTACTTTAATAATAATAATAATAATAATAATAAAGTAAATTTTCACTGATGATGAAAATTTCAACTGAACCCAATACCTGGCATCATAAACATAATTATTTAAAGGAGAAACTTCACTTCGAACAGACTGATTTCTTGGTGATGGTAGCCATTAGCATTAGGTGAAAATTACTGATACAGAAAAAAAAAGAAGAGAATTAGCGAAATTTTTTAATGTATTCCTTTTGTATTATGTTGAAAAATTCAGTTTTGAAACTTCTTGTCAATTCAAATCTGTGGGCTATAAGCATTTTACTGCTTGTTTAATCAACTCTAGTTGCAAGAGACTCTTTTGTTAATATCTCCTAACTATAGTTGTCTAAAGAATTATAATATTTTCATCTCTTTTTCTATAAAATGACCGTACTAACAATTTACTTTTTTGTCCGGAAGGTACTTTTGAT
>NC_089784.1:187500-200003 GCF_040412425.1 Macrobrachium rosenbergii | reverse complement strand
TATATGTGTGTGTATGTATATATATGTATATATATATATATATATATATGTATAATATATATATATATATGTATAATTTTTTTTTTTTACCAAAAGGTCCTTCCTTACCGTTCTCCACTTTGATCCTCAGAGTAGTTCTTGTATGCACATGATCATGATGGCTAGTGGGAACTGGTGTACTGCTTGGGGCTGCCGTAGTAGGTGCACTGGATGCTAAGTACTCAGTCGACTTATCTTTGTCATCGTCTGCCTCATTAAGATTGCTATCTTGGTCATTACTTTCTTGGCTTTCACCTGCTTCATCCAAGACTGGTGTATGGACTAGAGTTAGAGAGTTCTTCCTTGAAGGTCCCTGCGGGATTATGAAAAATCCTTGTTGGGATTATCTCAAAGGCGAAGAGTGATTTCTAAAGCTCGTTTGAATTAAAATTATACTAATTGCTCGAAAAAGAAAACTTTTACTGAGGCTATCGCCAGTATGAACACAATTTATCATTTGAAAAGCTGTTTATATTTGGTTCCAGAACCTTGTGGGAGACTTTGGAACTTGCAACAGATCACCAAAAGTAGAAATTTTGCATTTAAAGGGACATTGGCAGTTTATAGCAAATATTAACATGAAGTATTGACGATGAAAAGTCTGTATAATTCCTGTGAGAAAAATGCTGTACACATTATGAATAAAAAATTGGTGAGTATTCAAAGAGATGATGGAAAATAAAAAGGAGCAACATTATTGAAAGATGTTATCTAATTCTCTGAGCAAGAAACTATGGAGAATATGAAAGAAATTGATAGCACTTGATTTATTACTTTAAACACCATAATTTCTCTTTTTATTTACATTCCGTAAATTGATCATTATGTAATTATAAAACCAAGAAACACTAGTATGCAACAGTTTGATGTGTATAACAGTGGAACTTACTATAAGCATATCAGCAACTTCTTCACGTAGGTTAACAAGTTTCCCATTTTTCACAACACATGTAGGAACTTTTGCCAAGAAATCCTCCACAGATGTCCGTCTTTTCCTTAGAGTATCAACGTCATAAGGATCCCCTCCTAGCACACCCAGACTTCCCCGCCTCATGTGATTGCCATTTGAATCAAACGTGTCATCGTGCAAAAGAAAGGCCGTCCTGTTGATCCTGTTCCATTCAAGAGGGTGCTTAGCCCGTCGACCTATATCAAGGTCAAAGGTTGTTCTCGCGAGCTCACTTCCACGGCGACACTCAGAGCCTCTGCGACACTGGTGGCTTCTGTGGTCTGAGCCTCTCCGGGACTGGCTGTCTCTCCGAGAATCACGACGAGTTGTGGGTATTGCGCCTATGACAGGGACTTCAATAGGCCTCCAGAGTTCACTGCCTCTTCGTATAGGCTCTGCCTTTCCTATGCCCTCTCCCTCTGACTTGTCACT
This sequence comes from Macrobrachium rosenbergii, assembly GCF_040412425.1. Lineage (NCBI taxonomy): Eukaryota > Metazoa > Arthropoda > Malacostraca > Decapoda > Palaemonidae > Macrobrachium > Macrobrachium rosenbergii. Next base: position 198,583 of record NC_089784.1, on the reverse strand, counting down.
TCCTCTCTGGAGAGAATTCCTCCTGCTACTGACGTCACTCGATTCACTCCGATACTCCACCTCTGGACACAAGTGTGATGTATCACCCACATTCTCTGCGCTTGTTGCAGGAGGAGGCGGAGGAGGTGGAGGAGGGGGCGTTGGTTCTACAACCTCAGTAGAGAGGCCTGGGTCTTCTGGACGAAGAGGTTCTGTCTCTGAGACGCTGCTGAAAAGCATGGAAGTGACAGAAGTGAGAGAGGAGCCGGTTGGTACTGAATGCAGAGAATCAGACCCAGCTGGAAGGAGAGGTTTAGGTGGTACTGGAGGCCTACTTATCTCTTTCCGCTTGGACGAATTAGGTAAGAAAATGACTTGCCTCTTGTCACGCACCTGGGAAAAGAGGATAAGGTTAGAATTCATATGCAAGCAGAAGCAATGACAATCTCCCCTTTGTAGCACAGAGTAGAAAGACAATCTGGCAGGCAAACAAGGGCAAACTTTTTGCTGTGAGGTTGAAAGCAATGTTCGAGCAGAAAAGAAAAAATGGATTTTGAGGTGTGAGGGGTAAAGTCACACTCTTATGAACAGGACACACTCTTTACATCATTAGGAGGATCATGTTTTAGCAGAAAAGCTTGAGATAAGTCTTAAGACCATAATGTTGAAAGACATGTTCTAGTAGAAAAAACTATGATTTTGATTTAACAGATGAAACACCAGTTAACCAATTCACAACTTTGCACACGAGAAACAAAACTGCAGTTACCTTAATGGGGACGCCCTCGGGATAGATATCCTGAAGTTCAGTAGGGAAGAACCCATCCAGAATATCCTGCAAAAACTGGCGGGTCTTCACTGCCTCGAAGCTACGGAAGCCTCCGTCGTTGACCACCACCCCGTTCTTGTACAGAGTAAGCTGTAAGCTTTCCCCTGCCTGATTAAAGAAAGAAAACTTTAATAAACGTTTTACTTTACCTTATCAAGCTTTGGTAACTAAATCAATAATATTATTGCTGACTTACTTTTACTGGAATGGCTACGTTGGCAATATTGATACGCTCGTTAGCTGCTAGGTTTCACCTGCCAGATTTTGATTAAGAAAAAAAACAGCTATGAATATGCCTCCATACTTTGACTTCGGTATTTGGTAATTAACATCAATAATGTTAGTTTAACAAATGCTAGAATGATTAAATATTCGATTTTTTGGTTATATGTTATCACTGTCTGAATTAGCAGTGTCATTGTTGTCTGACACATATTACAACCATGAAACTAGATAAGTTACTATCAAATCCATTCATTGACTTAACACGCACAGATCTAAGAGAACATAAAGTACAAAAGGCATGGGAGAAGCTAAAACCAAAGAACACATTCCTACGCATTGGAAATTACGAACATCTAAAGCAAAAATTAACAAAGGAACATACCACCTATATATTCTCACCTTGGGAATCAAGTTACCTACCATCAGGTAAATAAATCCTTGTAATGATCACAGAAAAACGGAAAGCAGTTTGAACATTCACCTGTAATCACATAACGCATGAACACTTACTCCATTTACACCAGTTTTAAGAACTGCTGATGCAGCTTAATGCGACAGGTCCCTTGTGGAATCAGAAACTGTACTTAACTGCGCCTAGGCTTTGTCTTTAGTAAAGGTTAAAGCTTTATATGTTTGTTAATTTGCTGAAAAACCTTTTTACGAATATATTCATTTGCAGATAATTTATTCTATTTTAACTGATCTATGTAACTTTCCTTATTTACTCTGTCATTTTTCTTATCATTTTATCGGTTTTTAAAATTTTCTAGTGATGAATAATATTCAGTTTGTGCACCCATATCGTTAGTTCTGAAAATAGCTATATTTTCAATATTTCTTTACCCTAAAAAACCTCTTTTTAGTTTTCAGACAGTTTCTTCAACGCTTAGGTTCCAAGAGAATATGAGCCAGTGAATTACCCATAATTCCATCGAAAATCTATAAAGTCAGCAATTTAACAACACAACTAGAAAACAAGTTTTTCTGTCGAATGAGGTTCGAGTAGATCTGAGTTCTCTGAGCTTGTTAAAAATCAATTAATTTATGTTCTGGAAACCTTTATTTAGACTGCTAAACTATCGAATAATAATTATTTGTTCTAAACTTATAAGAACTGATTTGGATAGTTAAAGTCTGAAAAGAAATATAATTATATATTCATAATAATGTAACAAAAACCTTGTTCTGAATATGAAGCAGAGGAGACCAGAAAATATCAATAATGATTGTAATGTTTTAAACGACAAAAGTGTCGAGAGTACTGCGAAGTCTATTCAGGGACAAGTAGTGTTATTTCATAATTCTTAATTAAAACGGTTCTCTTCGTTAATTAACATCATTACCCTTTGAAAATCTGCCTCTGTATTTTCATTTCGTTCTATATCCGACACCGGCGTCATTTCACATCCGTCGACCTAAATAAGTCACATCCTACCAGAGCGCCTTATCGTAAGGCGACACTGCACGACCGAATTTCTTGGGACTGATATCAAATTCAAGGGTGACGCTCTGCTCCATTTCTTTCGAATTGCTGCCAGGCGGAAAATGGAGATGTCTTGTAACTGTATACAGCCATGGAAAATAACGCCTCATTACCTTTGAAGTGAGAAATATACTTAGAGAATCTGAGATGTCCGTGACTGAACATCATATCAATTCTCATCTGAGGTGTCCTTGTAAGGGTGCATCGTTTGTAAAAAATCTTCGACCATTCTCTCTCTCTCTCTCTCTCTCTCTCTCTCTCTCTCTCTCTCTCTCTCTCTCTCTCTCTCTCTCTCTCTCTCTCTCTCTCTCTCTCTAATTAAGGGGATGAAGAAAAAGCCCTGCCTTACCCTTGAACTCCAGGCGACCTTGGTTTCCCGTTCTTGTTCGGCAGGACGAATCCGGTATCGATTTGAGTTTGCTTGGAACTAATAGCAGAAAAACAGTCAGAAAATTAGAACGTGAGTCATTCTTTCTTCAGCTGGTTTTCTTTTTTTGTCTCCATTATGAACAGATCACAATATCGTTGCACAAATAAACTGCACAGCCACCAGCAACAATTATAATGCAGCACACAAGGAACAGCCTGCAGATACAAGAAATACAAGAGCTATAATCTATTCCTACACATTTCATCCAGTTATCCTACGAGGACGGAGCCTACAGAGGCTGTGAGGTGCTTCTACACATGAAAGCAAGAGTCGCGAGCTACTTCTGCACATGCCACCAGGAGCTACAAGGTACTTCTACGAATGGCAACGGGAACTAAGAGTTGTTTCTGCAAATGGCTACTGTACTGTACATCTACCCAGGACATCTGGAGCCAGAAGGTGCTTCCACGTATGCCAGCAAGAGTTACGAGATACTTAAATACGTGTCAGCAGGAGCTATGATCTACTTCCACACAAGTCAGCAGGAGCTATGCGCTGCTTCTACACATCTCAGAAGGCTCTGCCATCTACTTCTACGTATCTACAAAGACGGGGTCTCTAAGCTACTGCTTCGCGTCCTCAGCTACGGGGCCAAAACGCCTGAAAGAACACTGACTGGCGGCGCTAACCTCGGCGGCCGCGTCTCCTTGGGCCATGATGTTGAGTTCGGTGATAGCTGCCAGCAGCTTCTCGTAGTCCAGGCTGAAGGGCTCCGCCTCTGAGGATATGCTGCGGGAAGTGGATTCGGCTACGACCCTCCGCACCTCCCGGTTCTTGTGGTTCCTTGTGAGAGAGGAGGGGGACTTATTTATGGTTACTATTACGGTATAATTATTACTTTTTATAATTTGCACGAATTTCTATGGTTGAATCGTAGATACTACAAGATGTCTAGGTGTATACAATTTTACACGCATATGCATACATACTTTATATTATATATATATATATATATATATATATATATATATATATATATATATATATATATATATATATATATATATATATATATATACATACATATATATATATATATATATATATATACATATATATATACATATACATATATACTCAAAAATTTTCTCTCATTATTTTTTCATATTTTTTCCCCAGGGAGAGTAACTGATGAATAGTCCATTACTTATTCAGAGATTATAAGAAATGCAGACCAAAATATTTTAATTATGCGTAGAAGTGCGAAACTCGAGGGTCGACCATTTTTAACTGCCTACCATACCACTCACCTCTGGCATGAAGAACTCACTCCTTTACTCGTTGTTCCCTCATTCAATCAATCGTCTTTATTAAACCTACTTCACAAAGTATGTGGTTGTTAGCTCTATATGCCTTTTCCCATCATTCCCCAATTCAATAAAGTCAAAAGTGTGCCCAAATATTTCTCAGTACCTCGAATACATAAAATCACAATAAGATATAAATAGGAATAAGTCACCCATCGACACCAACCTCCTGTGCCTCTTTATGCGAACGCGTGGGTGGGATCTGGGCGTGTGCGAGGGCGTGACATTGGGCGTAGTGGCTTCCGAGGAGGAGTAGCTGCAGGAGGCGTTGACGGGGTTGTCCAGCAAGTAAGTTCCTTCAGCCTCGCACCACACCATTCCATACTCTCCCAGGAAACGCTGTGTGGAGGGATTATTTTTCGTTAGGTAGGCGTACAAACATGCATGCAGGTCTCAATACTCCCATTACCCTCGCAAACACGCGTGTCTGTCTCACGAACGTCTCGAAATCTGTCAGTTAGAAGACGCGCGCTGTTGCAAAAGTATTCAGTTTTCAAGCGCATTTTTTAGGTCCACTTTATGTGAGTAAGTCTCTTTCTCTCTCTCTCTCTCTCTCTACACACACACACACACATATATATATATCTATATATATAAAGTATATATATATATATATATATATATATATATATATATATATTAATAACCTCATTCAAACTGGATGGTGTCTAATGGAGCATTTATTCAGAAAAAGTTACAAGCTTTCTTGGACAAACAGTCCTCATTATCAGGTATCCGTCCAAGAAAGCTTGTAACTTTTTCTGAATAAATGCTCCATTAGACACCATCCAGTTTGAACGAGGTCCAGTTTGTAATTTTACTAATGCACAGAACAATTATGTATGTGATAAAGTTAATATATATATATATATATATATATATATATATATATATATATATATATATATATATATATATATATATATATATATTTACGACACACAAGATTGAAGGCAGAACTCAGCTCTCACCTCCATCTCCATCACTTGGCGTTCGAGTTTCAGGCACTTCTCCTCGAGTGACGTCATCCTGTTGTCTTTGAGGGTATCTATGAAGCCCATTTTACTGGTCATCGCGTCCTCCTCCGCCTTCATGTACAGCCTGGGCATCAGCACAAAAAGAAGAAATTGCTTTTACGAATGTCTGTACCAAAGAATGTGATTTTACCGTCTGAATAACAGTGTCAATTAAGGGATAAGGAATTGCTGCAGTATCCCGAATATCTGTACCAAAGAATGTGATTTTACCGTCTGAATAACAGTGTCAATTAAGGGATAAGGAATTGCTGCAGTATTCCGAATATCTGTACCAGAGAATGCGAATTTACCGTCTGAATAACAGTGTCAGTTAAGGGACAAGGAATTGCTGCAGTATCCCGAATATCTGTACCAAAGAATGTGATTTTACCGTCTGAATAACAGTGTCAATTAAGGGATAAGGAATTGCTGCAGTATCCCGAATATCTGTGCCAGAGAATGCGAATTTACCGTCTGAATAACAGTGTCAATTAAGGGATAAGGAATTGCTGCAGTATTCCGAATATCTGTACCAAAGAATACGAATTTACGGTTTGAATGGCAGTATCAAGTAATAAGGAATTGCTAGAAGACTGCATTTCAAAATATCAGTAATTAAAAGGGATTGTACTTCAGAATGGTAATGTCTAAAAATAGAGAATTACATTAGCGTGCATATAAAATCAAGAATATGGAATGAATCAGTAGCAGAGAATGCAACATTGCAATCCTGAATAACCGAATCTAAGAAGGAATCAACTCGTGCATGTGTTCAGGTATCTCTTCCAGACTATATCGAGTGAGTTGAAGAATCCGTTACAAGACTGGAATGCACATCTAAATAATTCCTTCGCGCTGATATGAATGAGTGAAAAGAACCAGATATGAGCTTCTCATTACAAGGCTCATTTAATTTCAAGTAACAGATCATTTCAAAAGCTTCCCTGAGTGATAACAAGAGCAACAGCCAATGTTTGAGCATGTCCTCCCCCGCTTAAAAGTTATATGAATTAATACCACAAAAACAGAGAAATTACCCTTAAATTATTCTCAGAAGTACTTCGTCCTTTGCATTGCATGTCGGTGGTCACTCTGTGCTGGCCATTCCGTGGATTTAAAACATTCAAGAGAGTGGGAATTGCGTTACGAAACCGTTACCGGATTTTTCTCAACTCAGCTGGAACCTTAAGTGAAGGGCAAGGTGACATCGATTTCACCGAAAAGGAATCCGATATGACTTCCCTCGATCCATATAGAAACAGACGTAGAATTAGTGAGTGAAACTTACTCGCATTGTGAGGACCCATAAAAAGAGGATTTGTAGATTATACGTTCTGTAGAGTTTCAGCTTCACTATCCGGTTTGCATGGGACGTTGCTGTGCTATCCAGCACCAGATAATTTTTATTATAATACCAGTTGGGAGGGCGAGAACAATCTCGCATAGGTTTCTGAGATCTGTCCAGCGGTTAGCACCAGATAATTTTTATTATAATACCAGTTGGAAGGACGAGAGCAATCTCACATAGCTTTCTAAGATCTGTCCAGCCACCATATTTAGGACTGGTATGTGTCAAAATGCTTTGCAAAGATTCCTCGTCTGTTTTCCTTTTTTTTTTATTTTTTTTTATTTTGCTGGTACATCTAAATTATGAAATATTTTTCTCTTCACTTTTTTCGGCTTCCCTCTTTTTTTTTTTTTGTTCATACACAAACATTCCGGTCTTTGTAACCTTGCCATTTCTGTCATTTTTTTTTATCGATTTGCGTCCAATCAAAATAATGATAATAATGAGTTCAACGCCCCAAAATGTATGTCATAAAATTAGATGCCTGACATGAGTATCGAAAGGAAGTTTTTATGCGTTAATTGGAAATCAATAGTAACAGGATCAGTATCAAAAAGGGAATTGACAGTTAAAGTAAATATTCACGAAGACAATCGTAAAATGCTCTGAAAGCTTCAAATGGTGTATCGTGAAAGGAGAGGAAATTGCATGCGGTTTAAATTTTTTCATAGTCCCAGAATCTTATCATCTCTCTTTAATAACTTTCATGGATTAACACTGCATAAACAGACACACACACGCACACACACACATACATGTACAGATACATACATACATAAGTGGGTGCCCTGGCAAGGCGATGTACAGTGTTACCAGCCTCACGTTGGCTAGGGTCTTGATCGCTTCCACTTGTATATATGTTTGTGTATGCATATTTTTTTTCTTTGACAATTTCTCGTGCAGTCTCGTCAGCCGCAAACAAGACTGGCAGGTCTGCTTAAGAAATGGCTTTCGACGTAGAAAAGAGATAGCGGAAGAGACAAGCGTAAGGACGCAGTGATCCCTAAGATAGAAAGAATAAATCCTTTAATACACTTACAAAGAGGTTTCTCACGGAACGGGATTATCAGCTCTCAGTGTTTTCACTAACTCAAAAGGAAAAAGAGATATTGAGGAAAGAGAAGCTTGGCTCTCTCTCTCTCTCTCTCTCTCTCTCTCTCTCTCTCTCTCTCTCTCTCTCTCTCTCTCTCTCTCTCTCTCTCAAAAGCCACTTGGTCTATGTGCTGTTTCTGTGCATTTCATTGACATTCTCAATGTTAATGCTCCAAATAATGTCATCACCTGACAGCTTACACTCAAATTTATCAAGATCACAAACACAAACGTACACATCTACAAACATGTGAATATAACGTCTTTCCAACCTCGCAAAAAGGAAGGAAAATGAAAAGTCAAGCTTTTAAATTAGTCTACAGCGAACTGACTCACAAGCAGAAGCCACAAAAAAGACGAATCTTGAAAGTTTTCTCTTCGTAAGAACGGGACGAACTTTTTTTTCTCTCTCTTTTTTTTGATTTGCAAATAACCTCTTGTTGAAGGCAAACCTTAGGAGGCCTTAGGAGTTCATTGACGGTAAATATTTTGACCTGTGAAACGATTGATGATACGCGAACACACGCACATTTTATGTATGTATATATATATATATATATATATATATATATATATATATATATATATATATATATATATATATATATATGTGTGTGTGTGTGTATATATATATATATATATATATATATATATATATATATATATATATAAACATATTCATATTCACGTTTCGTTTTATTTTTAATTACATTTGCTATAAGGAAAGCTTAATTCAGAAATTGTTATTCCAAAATGTTCGTCTTTTTGGGGTACGTACGTTATCATTGCCCATTCTAATCATAACTACGTACCGTATGTAACACTGTGACATATTCCTGAATGTCGTGACAAATTTAAGTTCTCATCACCAAGGGGTGACGGCTTTAGCCGTAATTTAAAAACTAATTCCAGTACCTTTTCATAATGATGTCCTACCATACAGTTCTTGCTGCTAGGGGTCTAAACAAGTCGTTCTTTATTGAAGACCAGTTAGGCATCGGTTCTGTTTCTGTTTCTATCCCAAGAGATTTCCATACGGAATTTACTGATCTGTCTACTGCACTTTTGCTGTTTCTATTGACGAGATCTTGTCCCAGGAAGTACCTGTTGCTCTTGAAGCGTTTAGTGGTTCGGTTCATTCCCTAAAGAAATGAAAGATTAGATACTTCAGATTACGATTTCTACATCTGTCCTTTGTACATTAAGGAAGCGTTCGGCAGGTTTTTCTGTAACACGGTACCATGTAATGGAATTCTTCCTCAGCTTCTATCTTTCTTGACTCTTGGAAATCCTTCACAGATGTTTTCAGGATTAGCCTTTGTTCTTTGTTAAGCTAGAGCACTGGGTTGTCCGTTCTGTAAGCTTCTTACAAAAAAAAAAAAAAAAATTAGTCACTTATTATTATCCTTCGATAGGAAACGGAATCTGGACACTCGAAAGAAAACTTTGTAGTTTAAATTTACACTAAATAAAGCTGACTCAAAAGCAAAAATATACATGAAGAAGCTACCTTCGGCCTCCTACCGAAAGCAGGACTTCCAGGAAAAATGAGGAACCCAGGCAGACAGAAATGTCATTTAGTGTGAGAGTGAGAGAGTGAGAGAGAGGGAGATAAATACTCTCATTCCTTCCTCCTCACCTGATCTTTTCCTCCAAGACGGCGATGTGGAACTCCCTCTGCTTGATGGCCTGTCGGGCGTGGGACAGCTGAGTCTCCATGGCCACCAGGCGGTTCATGAGCAGAGCCAAAAGATCCCGGTCACTGGCCGTTCCCCCCAAGCCGATGACATGGGCGCTCAGCTGAGCGTTGCCTCCTATTGTTCCGACTCCCCCTCCTCCTCCTCCTCCTCCTCCTGCGTCTCTCACACCTACTCCCACGCCACCGCCGCCTAATCCTCCCTCACTGCCTCCACCTGGATCTGGAAAAGAGAAACGAATGAGTAAACAAAATGGGGGTATTGATGGTTAACACGTAGGTTTCTTTGAATGATTCACGCTAATCAACATTTTCCCTTCCGCCTTCCCATCACACCCTACCCTTCCATTGCCACTCCCACATGGCACTGGGGGAATAAACAAAGGTGACTTCCCTTTCTGCTTCTCTTATTCTCAAATCAACATCACCTTCTTTTCCACTGTCTCCTACTCCAGCTTCTCCCCGCCTCTTCCTTCGCTACCGCCAACGCAATATGGAGAGTGAGAAAAGAGTGAATCATTAATCTCTCCCCTTCGTTGATTTCCTATTTACTCACCCACTGTCTCATCTTCCCCTACTTATCGTTTCCTTTTCACCACCTACATCGCCTCCTACTTCGTTTCCCCTAACTACCTCCGCTTGCATTTCAGATATGATAACAAAGATGAGAAGACATAGATACCAGACACGGTGACTTCCTTAGGCTAAATTCAAGTACAACTTTTTCATTGTCAAAAGTCTAATACTGGACCTGCTGCCTAATGAATTCATTTACGTGCAAACCAATTGCTTAATTAACTAACCTCTGGAGGTCAGAGGGCACATCGCAGGGCATAATTGAAAGCCCAGCACGTTAGGATAATTCATAAATAAAAAGAACGGAAATCCCGAGAAATGACCTACGAGTTAATGGACAACTAATAAGGGGAAAGAGGTGCCGAACAAAAACGGATGGCGAGGCGGCTTTCGTGAAAAGTGTAAAACGTTTGGTAATTGATTTCCGAATCGTGTCGCCCATCAAGGACACCTACCTGCTGATCGAAGGCTACCGATCCCAGAGTCCAGGAATCTGATTCCTGAATTCTTAACAAGACACACACCAAGTCCTCCCCAAGGTCAGTTTATCCATGGACCTTTGGCTCTGAGTTTATGTACTCAAGTTCAGATACATCAAGTTAATATGACCTTCTGCAATTTATATAGATATACTGTATATATATATATATATATATATATATATATATATATATATATATATATATATGTATGTATATATATATACATATATATATATATATATATAAAATATAATATATATATATATATATATATATATATACATAGTGTATATATATATGTGTGTGTATAATTATGTGATTGTGTGTTCATTTTCCATGTACATTTATGTAAGTGTATAGAATAAAAGGACTAGCAGAATAATAAGGAATTAATACTACAGACGCTGAACATTTTACTTTTAAAATCCCGGACATATTTCAAACCACCCAATGAAATTTCAAGTAACTTAATTTTTAAAGATACACATCTATAAGAAATGACATTCCGGCCAACGGCCGCACTGTGAGAAATCGATGCGAGATATGGATATCAATATGCGTGAATAATTGAAGGTATTACAGCGGCCCGCTGTCGGTACGCGATGAAAGTGATGTGGATA
>NC_089784.1:177500-182500 GCF_040412425.1 Macrobrachium rosenbergii | reverse complement strand
TAAAAAGTATTCCGAAGTGTAAGACACTCATCCATCACACATATGCGCTGGATGCACGAATGCTCCATATTTTCGGTTAGACGTTGCAGGATATTGCATTCCTGTCTGGGATATGTATCAGTGCCATCAGCCACCACCTTTTCCACGAACTCAAGGCGGCCACAAGACCTGATACTTAGCAAGCGTTACAGAGTTTAATAAGTGACTGATTGGGAGACCTGGGGTAAAGCTGACGCTTTGGTGGCGAAATTCTCTATTATTTTTGAATCTATAAATATTAGTAATGGATTATCTGACTCAAATATTAGGAGGAAAGGGTGAAGGAGGCATTGGCAAGAAACAAAGAAACGATAGGGAATGAATTCCCCTTGACTCATAGAATATTGAAACCGAAGTTTTCCAAACTAAAAGTGAAACTGAGTACAATATAGAAAATGAAGTTTCACCAACTGAAATAGAAACTGAGCAGAATATAGAAAATGAAGTTTCCCCTAACTCAAAGGAAAACTGAGCAGAGTAGAAAACGAAGTTTCACCAACTCAAAGGAAAATTGAGCAGAGTAGAAAACGAAGTTTCCCCAACTAATAGAGAAATTGAGCAGAATAGAAAATGAAGTTCAACCAAGTAAAAGAGCAACTTTGCAGAAATTTGCTAGTTTTAGCAATAGTTAAAGACATAATTCCAGCATTTGAAGGAAATCGATGAGAAATTTCAGAATCTGTTAAATCTGATATCTGGAAGATTTCAGCTAGTAATCGTTATTACTTCTATTTTCAGGTATAATTTGAGGAATTATATCGTCTAACGTAAGGGAGTTGTACCTTTTATCCTCATTTTCCCTTCTTCTTTCCTTCTTCTTCTTCTTCTTCTTCTTCTTCTTCTTGTTACGATACGAGATCACGTAAACATCATCTTCCCGTGATTGATAAGCGAAAAAAATTCATAGATCAAAGTCTTTTGAATGATAGAAATTGACGTCACTATGTAGGTCGCTTTTATTAATCTATTTTTGACTGACGTCATATTAAAAAGATGGCTACGTTTCATGCTAGGCCTTTCCGTCAGAGACTTTGCATTATAATATTCAAATTGTATAATCTGAGGGCATATATAGTGATACGTAATATGCACACACGCACGCACACACACATATATATACTGTATATAGGTGTGTAGGTGCGTATGTAGATGCATTTATAAATTACATACACGCCTGCAAGATATCTGAACGCAACTAACTGATATGTGAAACTCCTGTCTTTTTGAAAACCAGTCTTTTCACACATAAGCATTTTTCAATATTAGTTTCCTCACGACCGATGCCACTGCCTCTTTGGTTACCTTATGCCCTCAGATCACCTCTCCCTTGTGTCTGAAGTGGCTCCCAGTTAGCCTACTGTAATTTCTTTGCTCAGGATTTTCCAGGGCAGTTTAGATAGCATGCAAGGTGTCATTTCTTCTTCAACTCAAATCAGATCTGCCGTGGCTCCGTTCCTGTACTAATGACACCACTTCAAAAACCACGAATTCTGTCGTTAGTAACCTCGGGTCATCTTCAGATTGGGTATACAAATAAAATTATCCCATTTATACTTTTTGTGGATGACCTTAAAACCTTCTCCGCCTAATGTTGTCTTTCTTTTTCATTTGCTATGAAAATATTCATTGTTTTTATGCACATACGCACGCATGTGTATGTATATATATATATATATATATATATATATATATATATATATATATATATATATATATATATATATACTATATACACACACACGTATGTGTATGTATGTATGTATTTATAGAGAGAGATAGGATAATAATTCAAGAATTAATTGTTTTATGACATCTAATTAAATGACCTAAACTCATCAACAGCTGTAATTGCGTTGGAGAAGGATAGAGAAAGAGAGAGAAGGCGTTCTTTTCCGCGAAATTCTTTCGAGATATACGATTCCGGAACCTCAGAGAGAGAGAGAGAGAGAGAGAGAGAGAGAGAGAGAGAGAGAGAGAGAGAGAGAGAGAGAGAGAGAGAGCTAGATAACCTCTAATCCTGCGGCGCTCCTTCCTAAGTCAGAGCATAATGTCAAGGGTCGCAAGACTATGAGGGGGGAGGTCCTTTATGAAAACGAAGGATACTCCCAGGATTTTTCAGGATGTGTCTGGGAGAATGATAAGAATTCTGCCTCGGGAATTGTTGCGTGAAATGGATTCATACCTTGGGCAATTTGCATTACTGTGATACCTAAGATTCTTTGTCTTTTATAGGTTGATATTTTCTGTTAGCCTCATGTCTTCGCAGCAGGTGAGGGAAGATGAGAAAGGCAATAAGAGAAATAGACTGAGAAAAGGTTCCTCTTCCTTCATTTTATAATAGGAACAGTAAAATAACCTTCCTCTTTGTTACCTGGGTAGCAGGTGAAGGAATAAGAAAAAAAAAATCCCATTTTCTTGACGGGATTACATAAAAATAACAGGAGAGTGCTCCTATTTGCTTTATACCTGAAATGTGGGAGAAACCTCTCTCTCTCTCTCTCTCTCTCTCTCTCTCTCTCTCTCTCTCTCTCTCTCTCTCTCTCAGATAGTAATAGAGAAAATAAAAAAAAAACCTTCCTTTTCATAAAAAGCTTACTCCTCATGCGAAAAACATTTATTTTTTAGGTCCTCGTTAGACAAAAAAGAAGAATTTTTTTCTTCAGGAGATTATTCCATTTTCTTTGTGGAAAAAGAAGATGGGAAAATGTGTCTGTTTCTTCAATGAAACGCTCTATTATCTGGGTATTATAAAAGATATAGACGATATTCTTACTTGCTACCTATATAGTAAGAGAAAAGACGAGATATGGCTTTCATGTTTCTTAGATGGATAACGAGAGAGAGGACAAGATAAAGCTTTCATTTTTCTTACCAGTATAGCAGGAGAAAGGACAAGCTTCAGGCCGTCCTGTTTCATACCCGTATGACAAAGCTTTCCTTGTTTATTACCTGGATGGTGGGGGAGAGAATGGGGGAGGAGCATCCCGACGGTGGCCGGGAAGTAGACCTTTTGGACGCCACTGAGCTGGAGGAACGGTACGAACGGGCGATCTCGGTTAGTTGCCGAATCTGGTCATCCGAGAAGTCCGGATGGCGGAAAGGGAGGTTCCGCTTGCTGTAAAAGAAAGAGAAAATCAAAATGTAATAACCTATTAGGTGTTCTTTATAGGTCATACAGAGCTGTGGTCTGTATGACCAAATGTTTCGAAACAGAAGTTATAGAAAAAATCATCTGCTTTTCAAATATATATATATATATATATATATATATATATATATATATATATATATATATATATATATATATATATATATATATATATATATATATATATACAAGTTTGTGCATATCCAGAAAAAATAAAGTAGTTATCACTATGATAAACAGAAAATCAATATGGGAAATGACTAGACAGACAAATAGAATAGGAACTTTCGTTTTTTTCTAATTAAAAGATAGCCTCACTATGCTAGCGTTCCACTCAATTAATGAAGAGTAATATCTGTTTTATACATTGTTGCATTATATTTACTAATGAGCTCGGGAATTACAGTGAGAGAAACTGGTGCAATTATTTTTTTTTTTTATAATCACATAGGATGCATGCGAAAGTATGAGTTTTTTTTTTATATTTACGACCTATCTCACACAAAAACCTTGTGCGCAATTATGGAGTAAATACTCTGTTATTCCATCATTTAAATCTTAAACTTAGAAACAGAAAAAGTTATTTCAACTGAGATAACAAAGAAATATACAATATGGAAAGCACATATACGTGAAGGACTGCAGCATGTTTGTTTTAAATACACAGGCAATAAATATCAGTTCAAATTCTGAATCCTGTGTAAACACCACACAAACTGAGTTTACGTGCAAGCTTCAAAATAAATCTTATGTCATCTCACTATCTAATGCATCTTCTTCCTCAAATAGTTGTGAATTTTCCCATCCAACTCCATGGCACTGGTCACACATGCATGAACACAATAAACCAGCCGTCTTACATTCACATTGATGGCGACAGCCTTTGCGGCAATTACAGCTGACTAAGTGTAACAGTTCGTCTGGAACAGGAGGATTAACAGAAGGTATTGGTTCCAGCCCAGTTCCCAAGACTCCCATCCCCATTCGACTGGAGAGAGATGGTTGCCATGCCAATTGGTTCCAGTCCAGTCCCCAAGACTCCCATCCGCATTCGACTGGAGAGAGATGGTTGCCATGCCAATTGGTTCCAGTCCAGTTCCCAAGACTCCCATCCCCATTCGACTGGAGAGAGATGGTTGCCATGCCAATTGGTTCCAGTCCAGTTCCCAAGACTCCCATCCGCATTCGACTGGAGAGAGATGGTTGCCATGCCAATGGTTCCAGTCCAGTTCGCAAGACTCCCATCCCCATTCGACTGGAGAGAGATGGTTGCCATGCCAACTGGTTTCAGTCCAGTTCCCAAGACTCCCATCCCCATTTGACAGGAGAGAGATGGTTGCCATGCCAATTTTGCAATTGCAAGAACACCCTAAAAGAGTGCAAGCGAGCTGCATCACTTGTTGGTGGCAATGTAGAAAGATTAAATACAGATTTGACTGACATTTTTGCTACTGTTCTCTTTTATTCATAAATGCTATACTTATTCAAGGTCTGACATCTGTCAGCTGTCACTGCTCCGTACACAGAAAGGAGGAAAGCTTTACCAGCTTTGGTCACTTCATCTTTAGATGCTGCTGGGTTATCAAGAACAGAAACTGTGTCACACAGGTCTTGACTATTCTTCAAGATATTATGTGACTTCTCGTCCACCTTCTCATACATAGTTGTTCCTCCATGCAGTCACAGGTTGTGACACAACATCAACTGTATATATAAATATATATATGTGTGTGTGTGAGTGTGTGTTTGAGTAATTATATAAGCATTGATTTTTTGTTCATTAATTTTTATTTCAAAAACAAAACTTGACATC
>NC_089784.1:147500-170000 GCF_040412425.1 Macrobrachium rosenbergii | reverse complement strand
TAGAAATAACTTCAATATTTCTGGTTTTTCCAGCACTAGTGCAGAGGGAGCATGAACATTTCTGATATTCCCACCAATTTCCAGGGAATTCCTACGACATTGTAGTATCGGAATATCTGATTTTTCCACCGAAATTACAGCGATGCCATCGAGATATCTGGCAAACAGTAATTTTCAGTACAACTACAAACACGGCATCGACATTTCTATCTTTTGCAGCAATCTTCAGGGCAGCTACAACCGCAGCATCGATATTTTTTTTTATGTTTACGGCAATTTGCAGTGAAATTGTAACCATAGCATAGGATTCGATATATGTAAACGTTTTTCCATCGTTATTTATTCCATTCTTTTTCCTTCTTCTTAGACAGTAAGGTTTCCTCAAATTGTAGTGAAAATGAGACTTGAATGAAAGAGTTTTTGGGGTATTCTGATCTTAATCAATTACTGGTTGCAAATTTTAGAATCTCGTCGTGTCTCACTAGAAAGTGTGTCTGTGAATTATGTCTCTCTCTCTCTCTCTCTCTCTCTCTGTATATATATATATATATATATATATATATATATATATGTGTGTGTGTGTGTGTGTGTGTGTGTGTGTATATATATGTATGTGTGCATGTATGCATGTATTTATATATAATATATATATGTATGTATTTATATACATAATATATATATGTGTGTGTATATGTGTATATGTATATATCTATATATATATACATATATATATATATATATATATATATATATATATATATATATATATAAATATATATATATATATATATATATATATATATATATATATATATATATATATATATATGGAGAGAGAGATGGATGATGCGGCGTTTGTAGAGGGGTGCGGTTACCAGAAAATATAACATTGATAAGGTTCTTCAAATGGCATCATCACCAGAGGTGAGTGATGGATAGAAAATGGAAAATAAGATAAATAATAACGGAAGGAAAAATGAACAAACAATTCTCACAAAAGTACAGTAAATGGAAGAGCCGAATAAAGCATAACTTGACAAAAGAAATAATAAATGGTTAAAGAAAAAGCATGAAAGTGACGTAGAAGACAGAAGCGAAGGATGAAAAGATACGACAATAAGAAAAAGAATTGCTGATTATAGCAAATGAGAAATGGAAGGTCTCAGGGGCTGCAGCAATATAGGCGGTAATGACAGCTGAAAGATTAGGCTTGGATGAAGTCACGAGAAAGAGTTTGCGAGAGAGAGAGAGAGAGAGAGAGAGAGAGAGAGAGAGAGAGAGAGAGAGGTGAATGTGATAAAATATGCATAATGGCTTTGACGACGAATTTAGTGGCTGAGAATATCTTGTGAATGGTTCCACCCTTGCTGGGATGAGGATTACCTCGACTAGTCCTTTATGCTTTGAGGGTATACATTTGACGGAGTATTGAATATTCAGGTTCTCTCTCTCTCTCTCTCTCTCTCTCTCTCTCTCTCTCTCTCTCTCTCTCTCTCTTTTCTTTTCTTCCCGCAGTGGCGACCACCAACAGTTGATAAAATTCACTGTTGGATTTTTAGGCAACTCCTTGTCCAGTTCAAGAGAGAGAGAGAGAGAGAGAGAGAGAGAGAGAGAGAGAGAGAGAGAGAGAGAATTTATCTATTGAATGAATTTGCTGAAAAGGGCTGGGAATTATTTTGTTTGCTGAGTGTGATTTTATTCATAAAAGCGAAAGGTCTTACTGTGATAAAGAAGTCGATTGTTTGCTTGACAAGCATGGAAAACGAATGGAAAATACGAAACAAATAGCCGCGAAAAGAAAGAAAAAAAATAACTTCAATCTATTTTGTGTATGTTAGTTTTGTCACTGAGCGGTTATCTCAAGGATTCATCGAAACAATGGAATCAGGAAGAGGATGAGAAGAGATAAGGAAATGAAAAGACGAGGGTGTAAAGAAGAGGGAAAAGAAAGGTGAAAGCTGAGAAAGCAGAAGAAAACTTAAAACGTAAGAAATGTAGACTTGGTGTCTGCCAGGGCATTGAACCACTCGAGTTTCGACATCGCAAACGATCTTCCATTGAATACGGCCCCTGAAAAATTAATGCACTGGTTCTTCCGGCAAACATAACTTTGGTTGCAAGAATCCTCAGGCTCGGAAGGTTCACAATATTTTTTTCAGAACTCTGATGCAAACTATGTGGGCTCTCTCTCTCTCTCTCTCTCTCTCTCTCTCTCTCTCTCTCTCTCTCTCTCTCTCTCTCTCTCTCTCTCTTTTGGGAAACTAGCCCCGTCTGCAAAAGTGGCTTTGGTTGCAAAAATGCTTTTATTTGGTTGTTAGAGTTCTTCACTTGAAGTTCAGAGACAAAAAAAGAGTTCTCTCTCTCTCTCTCTCTCTCTCTCTCTCTCTCTCTCTCTCTCTCTCTCTCTCTCTCTCTCTCTCTCTCAAAAATAATTATTTAACATCAACTTGCAATATCTTTAGAAGTTGTCTACTGAAACCAGCTAGGAGTTTCAACCAAAGATTTTCTCTTTGTTCCTTGAGTTGGTCGACAAACTCCGAAAGTTAGTGTACAAGGGGCCTCTGTTGAGCAGTCTATATAGGCTCGTTGTTGCCAGTAAAATTTCGTAAGGAGGAAGTAATGGATCACCACCAGAATAGGTGTCTAAGAAAGATTTTACGGTATACAAAACTGCTAAAGTAAACTGCCGACAGTTGTTGCCTCGCACCATTTTTCTTCCACCAAGTTACGTCAATACTTAAAAATTAATTAGAATCGAAACTTCTCTTTCCAGTAGGAAAGAACCACCTGGATAATCGTGCGAAGTGTGTTTGTGAAGTGTGTGACAAGTTACCAACTTGTGTTTGTGACAGGAGAAATGGTTTGTTGCACGAGTATGTTGTATGGCGTCGTCCCCGTGTAACCAAAACATTGCAAAAAGCAGTCAGTACTGTTCATTTAGTTCGTACAATTGGAGTTACACTTCCTCCCGCTTGTCCCATACTACTTTCGTGAAAACGTCTGTTTTCGATGCCTATTTTTGGCCACAATATGTATTTGAAAAAATTATGTTGCTTGGTATAAAGTTGTCCCGCGGGACGCTAATAATATTTATTCATACTACACAAATACATCATATGATGAGCATTTATATTACAAGTAATATAAATGCACGTATAGTTCAAATTTATATTAATCGAAAAGTGGACGATTCTCAGAGCGTGAAAGGGAAAATCACTGGTTTAGAAGGAGTAAGGAGAATGTTGGAGCGGAAGGGTCTAATCATCCGGACAGCAGGATTGCTGTGTCTGGAGCGGCTGAAGCTGTGAAGATTTGTTGTGAATGAGCCTCACTCTTCAGCCAGCCAATGTAGGATAAACTTAACGAACGTATTTTTCTTTTCTCTGGAGCAACCCAAGATGTGAGAAAATAATACATAGCTGGTTGTGACATTACGTATGTATCTGACATATATATACATACTTACATACATACATACACACATACATACATACTGTCACATGTATTTAGGGTGTCTATAGACGATGCCAAGAATTTTAGATTCTATTTAACTTTTTTTTTATTAACTTTAAACGAAAATGATAATAACTTGTCGTAATCGTATTCAGAAGTGGGAGGGAATCGAGGTGATGAGTATTTGTGGCTCATTATGAAAGTGTATATATATATATATATATATATATATATATATATATATATATATATATATATATATATATGTGTGTGTGTGTGTGTGTGTGTGTGTGTGTATGTGTGTATGTATCTATATTTATATATACATATATGAATATGTATATATACAAGAAAGCTAAGGAGAATATTAATTTGACCTACAGTATAATAACATGATAAAAATATCGTGGGATGATGATGATGATAGCATCATAATGACAATGTTTCTCAAACTCTTTCTTATTATCACAGCAAATTATTCTGTTACCTTTAACAATAACAAGAGCAAGGATAGTTATACCATCTTATGGAAGTATGGATAACAATAGTCATTGTAAAGATAACTGTAAAGGTTATGAGAATCCATTCTTCATCCTATATAATGAGGTTTCATTTTTAATGCATTTAATAACAATAGGCCTATGTAAATCTTAAGACGACAATTTGTTCAGGGCTAATTATGCCACCAATTTGCTCTAAATCTAAAACACCAACTAAGCTCCTCTGTAATAGCCCCATCGCAGGTAAACATATTATCTCGGAAACCAATAACACTACGAGTATTAAGCCCCTTAGATTTTTTTCATAATGGGATGTTTTCATCGTCAAGTTCCAAATTACATAGTGGATTTTGTGAAAATGTATTCAAAAGAATAATGCCTTGAAATCGAGAAGTGTGTGTGTGTGTGTAGGTGTATGTGTGTGTGTTCATCTGTGTACAATCCCAGAGTTGATGCCAGGTTTTAATTTTGAATTACAGAAGTTTAATGGAACGCAAGGCAAGTCCATGAATGTTTGAATTCTTCATGATAAATGTCACTTAAAGTTATGCGGAATCAATGATGCATTAACAAGTACACGCAGCAGGCATAATTAGGGAGTATTGAACA
This sequence comes from Macrobrachium rosenbergii, assembly GCF_040412425.1. Classification (NCBI taxonomy): domain Eukaryota; kingdom Metazoa; phylum Arthropoda; class Malacostraca; order Decapoda; family Palaemonidae; genus Macrobrachium; species Macrobrachium rosenbergii. The sequence continues at coordinate 165,438 of NC_089784.1, read as the reverse complement.
TCATTACTTTTTTTATTGGTGATGAGATCAATTCGGACACGACAGCCAAACTCAGTCTTGGCTTCCACTTGTCACTTTTGTAAAGTATTGGACCCAAGTGAGCACAAACTCACCTTTAAGAAAGAGACATGCTAAATGATTCAGGGAATACAGATCTAAGGGTGTCCTCACCTTAGAATCTTTGGCCAGTGCTGGACTAATATCAAGCACTGGTTAGGAGTAACAATGAGTTGTTGAGTTGTGTTCAATCTGCTTGTGATGTGTTTGGTAAAAATTGTCGATATGTGGTATACATGTTTTAATGTAGTGTGGACGAGCTAATTCTAGCCATCCCATTCCTTTCATCACGCAGTACCTTCACATATGCTTATATTTAACTGTATAGTATTTTATGTAATATATATATATATATATATATATATATATATATATATATATATATATATATATATATATAATTATATTCGGCCTTAAACAAACAGGCCTAATAGTATTATCTTTGTACCTGTATTATAAATCATCAGTATAGTAATTACTATCTCTTTAATAGTTTGCAGACATTAAGCCACAGGTTGCAACGGTGCTCCCGTTCAATTTGGGAAATACCTTTGCTGTTAGATTAATTTCGTCTTCATTTAAGTACGGTGTCTTGTCCTTTTTAACAGGACTTAAAAACTGCAAAATTGTTCCAAGGATTATGCCCGAACAATATGGGATTGAAAGACTCTCGTAGACATCTCATTTCAGCGAGACGAGCTTCTCCCCTGCTGGCTTTGCGATAGAGAAAACTTATCAAACATGTTAAGCATGCAGTGACTAAAACCACTTGTCTTCGTGGAAGAAAATTAATATTAAACATTCCCCAACTGAGCACCCTTATAACTTGTGCCTTAATGTTCATTGCCAAAACTGTCATCGGGTTCCAAGTCCTGTCATCATCTTGTACAGTTTCACTATCCTTGTTACCTTCATTAGAATAATGACAAGGCTTACAGTGTTCGCGACAAACAAAGAATAATATTCTATCGATAAGGTTCTTTATGAAGGCAAGTCTTTTGTGTATTTTTTCATTATCGTTCCTTTTTTGATTTTGCATACCTTTTAAGGAGATGGTAATAATAATTACAATAATGATGATATACAATGCAGATACAAAGAGAGTACTGCTCGGCCTGTTTGCCTGTTGTTGTGAGGCCGAATCTTAAAATTAGTATGCAGTTCAGATCGTCAAGAGATGATGGATATAATGAATATATATAATAACTAATAATAATTTCCGAAAGGTTCAAAGTGCACTCTGATTTTCGTAGTTATTTGTTCATGCCTAGCAGTTACCACTATTTTTATAGTGACAAGTCGATGGTATGCTGTTATTTCACGTTAATTGCAATCTATAACTTATTATTTGCTTTTAAGACTTATATAATCAGGAGGAGGGCGTCTGGCTAACATAAAGACTTTGATAGAATGCATTCGCTTTGAGCAGTGGATAGTAAGTTAATAAGAAGTTACTAACAATAAGGATGGATGAAACTGGCGCTTGACCACCTATCATTATTATTATTATTATTATTATTATTATTATTATTATTATTATTATTATTATTATTATTATTATTATTATTCAGACGATGAACCCTGTTCATATAGAACAAGCCCACATGGGCCAGTGACTTGAAATTCAAGCTTCCAAAGAATACGGTGCCCATTAGGAAGTAAGAAGGTAAAGAGAAATACAGAAAGCAGAGATCTCACTTATCAAAAAGAAAAAAAATGTAACACATAGAATGTTATAAATATATGAGGCCTTACGAACAATGCCTAACTTTCATGCGGCGTTTGCTGAAACGTTCATTAGATGTTTCTCAAAAGATGTGAGTCAAGAGTTTTGTAAGAGATCTGCTAATTAATACGTTTTGCTGGAGTTCAGCCTCATACCCCACTGACTATACCATTCACTGATCAGGTCCACGTCCCGATTGAGGCCGAGGGCAGCCTCATTCCTCATAAGTGGAAAATTTACTACACCCACAAGTGTTGCATCAACAGCATACTCAAACCCTGGAATACAAGATTTTGTATTCCAGGGTTTGAGTTCCCTTTTCCTGAGGGTACAGTCAGGAGTTTATCCTCTATTTTGTTCACCTTCCTGTTTTTTCGAAAATTTTGTAGCACAGGCTGCTGAGAAAGAGGCAAAAGTTGCTCGGTGAATTCGTCTTTCCCTAATCTTTTCCTTCTGAGCGTTTTATATAATTTCTAAATTAGTTCTGACTGTCCTTCCCCAATTGTTGTGGCAAACCTGGCAGATTTCTCATTTGCCTTAGACGGTGTGCCGGCCTACCTTGTCGACCGGTTGCTTCCAGTGCTTTTTTTTCAGTGAAATATGGTCACGGTTACATATACTCTCAACAGAATGTTTGTAAACAATGTTATTGTTGATGGTATTGTTTATTGTTCTGTTGATTTTTACAATGTTACTGTTTTTATGAGTCTATCCATTAGTTTGCTAGTGATTTTATATTGTTAATTTTAATTCTTCCGGGAGACACTGAGTGCAGAGTAATTCCAATAGATTTTAGTGCTGCTTTCGGTTCAGTAAATCATAAGGCACCTATTTATAAACTTCAGAATCTTGGAGTGGGTGGATTTGTTTTAAGATTAGTTCAAGGTTACCTTACAGATAGGCAGCGGCAAATTGCTGTTGATGGGATCTTTAGTGAACCAAGGCATATTGTGTCCAGAGTTCCACAGGGTAGTGTTCTTGGTCCACTATTATTTTTGGCGTATGCAAGCAATATGGTTGTTGGCCTGGAAAATAAGAATGTTCAGTGTGCCGATGATGCAACACTTGTGGGTGTAGTAAAGTCTCCACTTATGAGAAATAAAGCTGCCCACAGCCTCAATCGGGACACGGACCGGATCAGGGAATGGTGTAGTCGGGTGGGATATGAGGCTGCACTCCAGTAAAACGAATACGCTATTGAATAGCAGATTTCGCACAGATTTCCCACCCCATCCTCCCCTTCAGGTAGATGGAACTTTGCTGAATGAGTCTGAAGCTTTAACTATTCTAGGTGTAACTTTTGACTCAAAGCTTACTTTTCAGTAGAAACATCTAACGAGCTTCACCAAATGCCGCCCGAAAGTTAGGCGTTGTTCGTAAGGCCCCATATATTTATAACCTGTTTTAGGTCTTTTGTTCTCCGGTGTGAATATCTGCTTCTGCCAGAGATTTATCTCTTTCTTGGTGGTAGGTTTCTGTTTCCTAATGTTAGCAGTTATGACTTGGACCATCGACGGATAGTCTCTTGTTTGTCACTTTTTCATAAGTTGTATTTTAATAGAGACACATTCACAATTGATCTCTGATCCCCTTTTTCCTGCCGAGAGAGACCAGATTCGCTGAACAGCAGCACCAATATGCAGTAAATGAGCCTCGCTGTCGAGCTTCTCAGTTCCAGAGGTCCTTCATTCCTTCCACCACTGGACTGTGGAACAGTCTCCCTGAGGACGTCGTGCAATTGGAACTTCAAAGGTTCAAGCGAAGATGCAATGCATTTTAATGCATTTTTATCTATTAATTTATTTATTTTTTTTAATAAGTGGGATCTCTTCTTTCTGTATTTCTCTTTATCTTCTGACTTCCTAATGAACACCATATTGTTTGGAAGCTTGAATTTCAAGTCAGTGGCCCCTTTGGTGGGCATGTTCCATATGAATAGGGTTCATCTTCTGAATAATAATAATAATAATAATAATAATAATAATAATAATAATAATAATAATAATAATAGTAATAATAATAATAATAATAATAATAATAATAATAATAATAATAGTAATAATAATAATAATAATAGTAATAATAATAATAATAATAATAATAATAATAACAATAATAATAATAATAATTTATGCTTTAAAAATATATTACAATAGCATTATCTGGAGAAAAGAGCTCTTAATATGATATATATATATATATATATATATATATATATATATATATATATATATATATATATATATATACATGAGAATGTGCGTGCACGTGCGTGCGTAAGTTTATTGTTTTGCTGAGCAGTGAGAGCATAACTACGAAGTGCCTGCTGCATATTTTTTTTTTCGAGGAGACGCCACACCTTAGAAGCAACTGCATACTGATGAAACCACTCAAGTGTGGAAATACATTTGCCCAAATTAGATCTCACAAGCACGCTAATTTGCATACATTAATTGTTTACTCAGTCTTTATCTAATTCGTGCCCTGAACATTATTGACGCTCCAAGAGGATGTTTAGACTCGCCGCAAACGTGCCGCCGCACAATGAAACCACTATTAACGACGGTGTAAAAGAATTGTCTTTCGACGTACGAGGTCGTACTCTCGGCTGGGAAACTGCTGTTTTCATTTCTCGGATGCCCCAGCCACCAAAGCTACACGAAGGTAATTGGTAGGTGTCGCAGGCAACTTGTAGGTGTCGCGTCCTTTGTTCGTCCAGTCGAGTTCCACCGCAGCGTGACGCAATCCAGCTTCGGCTCCCACCGAGGTCTCATCCATGAATTAGACCCAAACAATAACAAGGAAATTTCCGAAGCGGTTCACTTTCACCGACAAATAAATCCTTTTCGTCTCGAAATCGGTCTCGCTTAAAACTCTGGTGGCCGAATATGATGAGAAGTGGGAGATAAGGAAGAAAGAAAGGAGTGGGTGGAAACGAAGGTATATATATATACCCTTTTTCTGCACCATTCCCAAACAACTTCATCCCAATCACTACCATCATCGCCCCATCCAAATATTTGTTGCAACCACTCATCGATCTTTCTCTACCATTCGCTTCCCTGCCCTCTCTCTCTCTCTCTCTCTCTCTCTCTCTCTCTCTCTCTCTCTCTCTCTCTCTGTGTCGTCCTATACGGCAACACTTCTGCGAGTTCGAAAAGGGGCGTAAAGGGTTCAGGGGTGGGAGGGGAGGGGACGGACAGGAGCTGAAGTGATATACCCCCCTTAAACGTGCAAAAAGCAAAGTGCCAGGCCCTACGTTCGTGGACTCTTCTCCTCGTCCACTACCATCCGTATTATGAGAAACTGTCGAGTTCCGTCCTTACAGTTTCCACAATTTCGCTGCTTCCGAAGAAGTTTCCCCCGAATGGACCTGCGAGCTGGTCTGTCAGTCTGTTAGATCGCCAGCGTTTCTCACACACACACACACACGCACACGCACACGCACACTAACACACGCGCGCGCGCGAATCGGAGCACAGGTAACACTGGTCAGACTTCTCACCCTCAGATGGCGAGCCGAACTGGCAGAAGCGGCCACACATGATGTCGAGAGCCACGAGATCTCAAGCCGTTGCTTAGCAACCGACCTCCCACGCGCGCGACATACTAATTTGGCCTCTGCTTTCGTTGGGCGTAGTGCCGGGGATCCCCTGACAGGCCACTCGTAAAATGCAAGCGGCGCGAAAGATGAGAATTTGCCCGTAATATCTACGGGCGGGGTTGGGGGGAGGCACTCCTCTGGGCTGGGGCAGGGAGGGACACGGTGGTAAGCCTCTTCTGTTACGGCAATCAGTCACATTTAGTTGGGATCGCACAGTTCACCGAAACACTGAACCATTTTTCATCCGCTAATGTAATTGTCAGGCTTCTCAATATCTCGTACGTGAGCTGGGCTAATGAGACGGTAGCATCACCCGAACTGACACCTTATTTGCTTGCCCAAGCCTCCTCGTTTTTCTCCTTTTTCTTCTTCTTGACCAGATCTAATGAACTAAGAGCAATGGGGCCTGGTCATCATTAGTAACTTACACTTGCATCAGCATGACGCCATACAATATCGTGTGAACGTTGTCATATCTTGTGGTAAATATAGAGTTGACATTCCACCTGCACAAGATACATGAACAGATGAACGGACACATCAACAGACAGAAGGCTGCAATGAGACAAGGACAACTGCACGCATCAGCCAGCCATATATATTGAAGAGCAACTAAGGATTGAAACAAAGTTATACATATATATATATATATACATCTCTCGAGAGAGAGAGAGAGACAGAATTATTTCTTTCATCGTTATGTTAATCTGCAGGTTAAGTGACACCCACTTCATCATAACATTTGAAAATCCTAATTGAAAAAAAATATTAACATATCTCTCATCAGTGCGTCGTTAGCAATTAGGAGTTAATAAGAATTCATTTTGTGTCCATCTTTAATTGCTCTTCAAGAGAATAAGAGACGGCTGGTAAATAACCACAATAGGGTTAGAGCCGAAAAAATTATAAACAAATGTCAACGGATTTGGGATTTTGAACAATTACATTTTACTGCGTTTCTTTAAAGTTGTGATATATATATATATATATATATATATATATATATATATATATATATATATATATATACATATATATATACTAGCTGACCAACCCGACGCCGCCAGGGAAGACTGAAGAACTCAGAAAAATTCTCCTGCACTTCCTTGCACTGACTGTCCCTTTTATCCAAATATTATTCTGCTGACTGTCCCTTCTATTCAGGTATTACTTTGGTGACTGTCCCTTTTATCCAGATATTACTTTGCTGACTGTCCCATTTATCTACGTATTACTGTTCTGGCTGTCCCTTTTATCGAGGTGGTATTACGGTGCTGACTGTCCCTTTTATCCAGGTATTACTGTGGTGACTGTCTATTTTATCCACTAAACCTAAACACACCCCCTGCTAAACTTAACACAAACCTTGATACAGAATTTTTAATCACAAGAAAGAAAAGCATTTTCATTAATATATTTCTATGGTATCGAGTACATGAAATGAGGTATGATAAACTTGTAGAGTTTATTTACCACATAAGGTACAAAGGGAAGGGGAAGGGGTACGGATTTAAAAGCTATCCTATTATCTAAGTTGGGTCAAATGATGGCCAAGTGCCAATTTTGTCTAGATCGGTCAAGCCGTTACCACATGTGTTACAAAGGGAATGGGGATAGGGGAAGGGGGAAGAGGAAGGGGGTACAGGTTTAAAACCTGCCCTATTATCTAAGTTTGGTCAAATGATGGCCACGTGCCAAATTTTCTCAAGATTGGTCAAGCGGTTCGGATTTCTATAGCGCACAAACATACAAACATTCACTTTTTTACATAAGATATCTATATCCATATATATACTTACATTATATACATATATGTATATGTATATATAAGGAGAGAGAGAGAGAGAGAGAGAGAGAGAGAGAGAGAGAGAGAGAGAGAGAGAGAATACTTTCAAAATGTTCCAACTCTTAGAGAGTGGTGGATTATCTCGTCGAGGCCCTCTACTACTAAGTGGATTCTGTCATTACTCGAATAGGTAATTGAAATTCATGATATCCGGCCTGACTTTGGAATTCAATACTATGTGCCAGATCGATTTCGAATTGCGTCCTGTGCTCGGGTGGCCGAACTGACTTGTAGCACCAACTCTTGGCTTTTGGAGAGAGAGAGAGAGAGAGAGAGAGAGAGAGAGAGAGAGAGAGAGAATGTGTCTTTTTACCCTTTACCTCTAGTCGTTCCCATCATTGCTGAATGTAGTGAATATATTACACTTTATTTGGTTATATCAAACACTTGACATGAATTCAAACGAGCTACTTGGAATGTCTGCTACTAATACACATCTTATTCAAGTATGATAACAACGTCAGCTTCATTTATTATGCCACTGGTGTGGCATATGAAGAACTTGTTTATATTCCCTGTCTTGCTGAGTCTATAGACAATAGAAATGTAGTTAGTTAAGCCTTTACTAATCAGGCTTTAAATGAACCGGTTTACCTTTTGCTTGTGTGGCCAGATGATTTTACTTTCTTATATTTTCTTATATAATAATAATAATAATAATAATAATAATAATAATAATAATAATAATGCTCTAGCATAATGTCTTTTCAGTCTCAATAGTTGCTGTTAGTTCTTTTGTTTCACAAAAAGCCAGGTGGGTATGATACCTTCCTATTTAACTCTGATGTTTTTACCTACATAATTTCTTAACTGATATCTCATTATTCTTGTAAATAATCTCAGTTCAAGTAAGCTTCCACGTCTCATCTGAGGAGATTAACAATCCTATTGTTTTGCCTCCTCCCTTCACAGCCGATCTGTGGAATTCTCTCTCTTCTCCCGTCTTCCCGTATCTTAAAACATTTTAGCATTATGGGAGTGGGCTATTTGACTGCATTAAGACCCCAGTGTCATGGGCCATTTGTCTTAAATGAAAATGAGTTGTTTCTGATGATCGCCATTACAATGATTATAAAGTAATTTCCACCAGACCACTTAGGTACATTGCTAGGCTATCATCTGTCCTCGAATGTGTGATTAGATTTAAAGCAACACCCAGGTTGAAGAAGCTGGACAGCTCTGTGGGAAGGAAACGAACGAAGAGAGGAACAACAAAACCAATCGAATCCTTCAGAAATGAAAAGAAAAATTCCCACCGGGTTTGTCTCCGTAGAAGAAAGGACTCTTCCAAATTCTTATCGGCCGAACTCTGGTCCAAAGCAGCACCGACTGTTATTGGATAATCCAGAAGTGGCTTCGATTTACGTTAAAAATTCATGTCAAAGAAAGCCGATATCGCCTGGCGCTGGTGCTGGCTACGGCCTCTGTGTGGGTGGGTCTGCGACCCTTGATTTCCGATAGCTTGCCTTAATATATATATATATGGCTTTTTGCCCTAAATCTGGGAATTTGAAAGTAATAATTTCCCGGTTTTTCAGCCACAGTTTACTAACCACCAGGTCCACGCTTTATCGTTTTATTCTGGAGAGGCACAACGGGGTTTAGTTGAACGAGCTTGCAGCTCTCTACGTTGGCAGACAGTCGAACCTTCTACTTTTTATTCCTGGCGAGGCGAACTGAGTTGCCATTCTATACACACGCACACACATACACACACACACATGCCCACGTACCCCTCCTTTCATGTATCTAACCACGCCGTACAGGAGAGTCTAAATACTCGTAGATTCACTTAGGTTCCTCTTATCTATGCTGTAATCTTTCATCACTTCCTGGTTGCTAAATGCCATGTTTTACATAAGATATGTAGTCGAATACTATTATCCACACAGAAGTGGATTAGAGTTTGTTCACAGACATTCTCAAGACATGCCATCTCTGTATTGTCTGAAAAATGTCCTTTTCAGTGCGAGTGATACAGGATAACTCAAGGGAATAATGCGAGTTGTCCTCGCCGGAGAGCAGACGAGATAACTCAGCACATTGTGTGAATCTAGACTCTTAATATCAAACTTGTACTTTTATCGTGTTCTTCAGGCTTTCACTGCAATGCCAAACATTTCATAACCGACTGGATTGAGCTGTGCTTGCTTGTGGAAAACTGAGACGTCATTTTTTTTTTTTTTTACCTTTTGCCAGTAATTTGACACCCAGCCGCTTAAAATGAATTCCTAAAATATTTTATTCCTGAAGAGCTCAGTGGGACATGGAATCTAATACCCCGCCCCAGTACAAGCCCGAAGAAGGTAAGCAAGAAGCAAAAAGGAGTAAGGGTGAGGCCTTTCCATAAAAGAAAAGTTTGTAAGGGTCAAGAAAAGTAGGAAGAGCAAAAGCAGTAGCTGCTACGAGCCGAAGATTATTATACAGATCAATCAGCTGTCGCCTTTTTAAAAAACACGAATCAGAACAACATGAAAGAGAGCACGTATAATTTCTTCGAAGAACTGAATGCCCCACCATACCAGCGAGACGCGGTTACATTTTACAGATGAATATCTTAGTTCTATCGATGTCTCGATATTCGCTCTGTCAAGGAATGCCTGTCCTTGGTATTTACGGTTGGACACCCTTGCGTTGATTTCCCAGACCCATTTCGCAACTGCTTACGTATTCACATGGTTATTTAAATACTCCTGACGTGTGTATGCGCATTTTTACAGTGTTGACAGTCATACATATGGTGCCTAGGCTAGCGAGTGTCCAGCCAGTCAAAACTTAGATAGCTTGTCTTTCCAGTGACGTGTAGTTAATGCTGCTTGTACCAGCAGTTCCACTGTAAAGCGGTCGTCATTTTCCTACGCCATAAGTCCTTTAAATGTTCACGTATACTTAAAACGAGTTTGCTTTTTTTTTTTTTTAATAAATGGCATAGATCCCAGACAAGGAATAATTTACTTTTATATTTACCCAAATTTTTACTCCCACCGCTATCATTCCGGAAATATTGAACTTGAACAGCTAATGTACATTTTGTTACTGATTTAAATACTACTAAACTACTACTACTACTACTACTACTACTACTACTAATAATAATAATAATAATAATAATAATAATAATAATAATAATAATATGTGACTGACAGAGCTCACTCCTGTATCATTGTTATTATGGAGATGAGAAATTCTCCTTCAAGTTTACGCTTCAGTGTCTCTTAATAATTCTCGCACTCGATTAGTTCTTCAAGCATTAGGTTCCATATATCTTCCTCACCTGTTATATGTATTTTCTCAGCGGCCTTCACATCGTCCATCATGTGGTCCACCAGGCGAGTCTCTTTTTTTAATTGCAAGCTAGTTTATAATAATCTAAAAACTCGGCTTGTGGTGACATCACCCTCTCTGAATCCACTGAGATGAGGTCTCTGAATGGGATTCATTTCGACGGTAAGCGATTACATGAAGCCTTCTTTGTTCTATCAGGAAGGAGATCCTTCGGATCCATTAGCCGTATCGATCTTCCACGTATCATTAATCACATTTTCCTGAAGACTAGTGTCTCCTGGGTGATACGTACATATGGGTGTTGCTGTTTGTTGCTCTCCCCGTCGCTTTCTTGAGCATTTCTTTTCATTTGTTGTACATGAGCAGAAGCATTCCTGTTAGGATGGTTGAGGAGAATGAGGTCATTCTATATGCAGTGGGATTTAGTTATACATACATACATGTATATGTATATATATATGTATATATATATCCTTTTAGCTTGACCCAGGCAGACGCTGGTATCCATCTACAGTTGGGTGAACTGGTGGGCTGTACGCCAGATGCTATCTGGTGGCATAGAAAAAGTGCAGCGATTGCATCTTATGGAAGGTGTGCGATGGGATTGCCACAACCCTGCATCTATCTATATATATATTTCCTTTTAGCTTGACCCAGGCAGACGCTGGTATCCATCTACAGTTGGGTGAACTGGTGGGCTGTATGCCAGATGCTATCTGGTGGCATAGAAAAAGTGCAGCGATTGCATCTTATGGAAGGTGGGCGATGGGATTGCCACAACCCTGCATCTATCTATATATATATTTCCTTTTAGCTTGACCCAGGCAGACGCTGGTATCCATCTACAGTTGGATGAACTGGTGGGCTGTACGCCAGATGCTATCTGGTGGCATAGAAAAAGTGCAGTGATTGCATCTTATGGAAGGTGGGCGATGGGATTGCCACATCCCTGCATCTATATAAATACTGTGTATGTACAATTACAGATGCATATATAGGAATACCCCAGATCAAGGTTATATATAAATCTTTGCTCTGATATAATGGAAGTATAATATACGGGATTTTAATCCTAACTCTTCAATATAAATTTAATTTTGTAATTAAGTATATTATGACTCTATGCTCATAACCATAATGATATAAACAAACTATAGATATGAAAGTATTCATTTATGCAAATGCAGCTTATGTGTTAATCCTTTTCTCATTTAAATTGGGTAAAAAAAAACTAGTGTGCAACTCTGACACTACTGATTCCTCGAATAAGCCCCAGAAAAATAGAGCTGGAGGAAAAGCTGTTGGGGAAAGCTCTACGTTTTGGTGCTTTGAAGCTGTTGTTGCTTTTTTTTGTATGAACCTGTGAAAGCTCATGGAAAACCTCGATAAAAAACTCAGGGAAGTAACACCTAGAAAAAAAAACCTTGCTGAAGTTTTCCTCAAAAAAGGTTCTGGGTGAAAGCTTCTATGAAGTCTAGAGGAGCTCCGAGAGAGAGAGCTCATGGAAAACGCTCTCCCGGTGTGACGGTGAGACTTCGAGTTTATAAAATATCAAATTTTCCACTGCTGGTTTTTTTCCCCTCTTCTTTTTATTTTATATACGAACGTCATGATTATCGCCTTTGGGAGCTGGGCACGTATCCGAGCCATTATTTGTTTACGTTCCGAGAATTTAACTCAAGTGCGAAGAGTTACCGTTAAGACGGCTGTATCTTGCTGTGCCATCATCATCATCGTCGTCATCATCATCATCATTATTATTAGCATCATCATCATTAGCATCATCGCCTTCTTCATTATTACTGAAGTTATTTTCATGATCAGCACCCTCATTGCCAGGTCTTTTTTTATTAGTCTTACCACCTGCTCTCAAGAAGTATTAGCTCTCTCTCTCTCTCTCTCTCTCTCTCTCTCTCTCAGACACAGAATAAAAATAAAAACCACTCATAGATAGCTTTAAAATTACTTTTTTAACCAACCAAAAGCCAATTTAATGATAAACACTTGATCAAGGTAAGGAGGTGGTTCAGGATGTCAAGAAAAAAACACGATGACGTGTACGGAGCATAAAATGCAACCTTGCGAAATGTCAAATCTGTTTTACTCTTTTTCATATTTTCGTGCATAGGTAAAACTTGGCCATCCATGTATCTCGATCAAGAAATCTCTCTCTCTCTCTCTCTCTCTCTCTCTCTCTCTCTCTCTCTCTCTCTCTCTCTCTAACATACTACAACACTGACGATATCTTTTTCGGACAAACTTTTATTCCCTCAATTCCGCTGTAAAGGGAGCTAATGTAGCTTCCATTGATTATTGCTAAAATTGCCAGATTAGAAATTGTTCAGCAAATATGTATTAATCATAGAGGAGTAGCAGATTTCTGTTACATCGTGTATGAAAAAGGGAAAGCCCCTTCCACGCTCGGAAAAGAGAACTGATCGAAAACCGGTGAGTACTTCAAATAGGATTGAGAGCCTCTACAGGCGTCATAGCATCAAACTAGACCTATAAGAAAGTATGCTAATGTATGTCCGAACGTATGGAGATATTTGACAGTCAGGTACGCTAACCTATTCCATCTAACTGGTGCCATTATAACGCCCGTATTATTCTCGACGACAAAGAAGAAAAAAAGAAGAAAAAATCTACCAAAAAACCAAAAAACTTTTATTACCCACAAAGAGCCGTTGCGTTTATATGATGGCAAGCTTCCAAGTGGATACATTAGCTCTATGTCTTCAAATTGTATTGCTTGAAGAAATGCCAGTGTCTGTCTCTTCAGGTATGGTCAGCGCTGTGCGCATTATAATGGCACTGATTGAGAAAAGACTCGAACTTTTCGCTTGCATCAGAATTTATCAGGTTGCGGATACTATTAATAGTCGTCGACGTTTTATCAGAGACAAAGGTATATGCAGATTTGAAAGAGAGAAAAACGAACAAATCTGTTTTCGTCGAAAGGCCAAACCTTTAATGACCCATTAGCGGCGAAAAGCCTCATATCTAATTACATTCATACCTTTCAAAAAGCCGACTCCTCTTCACGTTTTAATTTCTATCCATGAACAATTTCATCCCGCAAATTATCTGCACAAATATGTTCATAGGATATATGTTTTTATACACACATACACATACACATAAATATATATATATATATATATATATATATATATATATATATATATATATATATATATATATATATGTATATATATGTATATATATATGTATATATATATATATATATATATATATATATGTATATATATGTATATATATATATATATATATATATATATATATATATATATATATAAAGAGAGAGAGAGCGAGAGAGCGTGAGTGAGCGAGGGGAATCGGAATACTATATGTCTAGCCACGTAGCATCGAGTGATGCTCATGAATATTCGATAGACAGGTATAAACGCGTCAATATTATTATGCATTTGGTGAATAGGGAATAATGTCTGATATCCAGCAATGGTGAATAACATTTCAACTTTCCAGACATCGATCTCTGATGAAGAAAACTGCAATTAGGTAAATCTCAGATGTTTAGAAATAACTGCTTGTTACGTAACTTTCATATGTACATATCTTGTGTGTGTGTGTATGTGCCTTTATTTATACAAATGCAGGCACATGCACGCACATACACACATAAATATATATATATATATATATATATATATATATATATATATATATATATATATATATATATATATATATATATATATATACATACTCAATTATCTTTTGTATGTTTCTCTTTCTCTTCCTCTCTCCCTCTCTCGTATTACTTTTGCTGTTACATTTCACTTTACTTAACAAATCTTGGGACAACTTAGCGGAATGACTAATTATATATCTTTGAGCTGGGTCTCTCATTTTTTTTTAATTCCCCAATTCCACAGATATTTGTAACTTCTAATTTCCTTCTCGCTAAGGCCATAACTGGTATTGGTTCACTGAAGCCTTTATGTTACTGGAAAGGACAAACAAATTCTGTTACATTCACCTGAAGTATGTTAATACAATATCCACGTTTCTAACATCAGCAAAGAAAATCTTGAATGCCTCGACTGGCGAAAAGTTTCCTCGGCTAGAAAAGAGTTCAAAGGATTAGTCGAAACAAATTTATGACGTCAATTATTTTCCTTACTCCCTTCAGTTGTCAAATCGTGAGTGAATGGAAAAATATCCTCAGTAGAATCTTTGTACATTTAAGCCGAATCATCGTACAAAGAAACTTCTTACAACAACTTTGCGAGTAACTTTACACTTAAACTTTGGACAAAGACTTGAAAACAAAACTTGAAATAAAATCTTTGTTCAGAGTTTATGCAGTCTTTGTCCGGGAACCCTCACGTGTAAACAGTGAACTAATACAAGCGTTCGTCAAAAGGAATGTAAGCGATTCTTTTATCCCTATCTTTGAAGGCGGGAGAATGGCGTCTAAGTTTTGTAGGAAATTTCATAAGCGCTTCATGTATTGAAGAAAACCCGTGGGCATTCATACTGCGCTCAATGCTCTTCTTTTATCCTGGTTTGGAAACATTAGTGCAGCCACTTCCAAGGCGCACTAGGGGCAGACAGCGATTAACTGAATTATGAACCAAATCATTGAAAGAATAAATTATTTTCCTATGAAAAATTTAGACATGAAACTTGAAGTGGAATAATGATTAAATTCAATTGAGATTTTTCATAGCCATTTGCAACTTCTTATAATTATAAATTAATTATTTTTTGGTTATTTATTTTCACCTATTGTTTGCACATCTTAACAGTAAAAACAGTTTTTCTTATGGATATTTTTTCTTCTCAAGGTTCGATGTGGATGATACTCTGATACCTCTGACGTCAAAACACGTGTAAAAGCGAAAACATTTTCGGAGTAATGGTGGGATGGATTGGAAGGTACACTAATAACCACCGGCTCTTGTCAACAATTACGCAAGGAACTTAGTCTTTACCAGTTTTCCATTTCACTCACATTAACTTCATTTTCTATATTAACTTTGTAATGATTTTTACGATCGTTAACTTCTTTCTTTGCTTCTCCTTTATCACAATTTTTTACTTATTTTTATTCTATATTTCCAGTTTCAATTCCGCTGTTATCAATTTTTTGTCACAGTTTAATCCTTTCAATGTCATCAGTATTATAATTAAAATGATTTGACGGGCACTGCGGTCTGCTGCAGATGAGAATATTCATACACGTATCAACATCATCTCCCGTACCATTCCATCTTTCTTCTGTGCCTTCAGACTTTACGAAATCTTTTTTGTTTCCTCTATTGCAAATTTCCAAATCCATTATTGTCTGTATTCATACAACTCTTTGTTTTTTTATTTTTTTTTAATAATTGCTCTTTATCTTTGTGTGTTCATGTGGTTGAGAGCGGGGGCATGGGATATTAGTGGGTTAGGTTTACTTACAATATAGAAGCACTTCAGATTCTCTAAAGGCGGCTGATATAGAAGTGTAGTAAAGTTTGAAAGGGTTAAAGAGACCTGGTATGGACCTCTGGACTCGGCCGTAACCACGGAGACCTTACAACCTCATGAGCTTTTCTTAACTAGACCTTTGCCTCGTATTCATGAACTCATTTTACTGCAGAGCACTAAGAAAATTAAGAATTTGACTCGGTTGTTAAGCTAAATTGCTTTTAATAATGAATCCACCTCCATCTCCCGTTCATGATGATCTCATCTGCAAAAGGAACTTAGGGCGTTCCCCCATACGGCATTATTTCTCATCTAATCTTGCCATCTGACACTAACATTCTTGCTGCAGCCTCACTCTTTAAATCGATGAAATCTTCTGGATGTCGTTTCATCGTCACACACCACGATTTATATCCGTTCAACGATACAGATCGTACCGGACAAAGATAGAACCTTACGCTCGTACAGTTACCACATTTATCCACACCTGTCCATTGTTTTGATTTGCTCAAGGACTCTTTCAGTGATTTTCTGCTATATACTCAAGCCTACATACATACTTATATATATATATATATGTATGTACAATGTATACATGTCTGTACGTACGCACGTTGATGCACAAATGCTGAAATCTCGTTTGGAGACATGCACGACCGCAAGAGACTTTGAAACGAGAAGAAAGGAGGTCAATGTCTACGCCTCAGCTTTCGTAATCTGATTGGCACTGCACAGGAGGCCGCAGCCGGTGTCCCTGACCCTAATTGGAAAAGCTAAAATAGACGCATGCATGGGAAATAAAGTTGGTGTTACTTTTCTTCACTCTTCACTCCCCCATGTGTCTCTCTATCTATCTATCTATCTATCTATCTATCTATCTATCTATGAAGTGGCGTCGTTACTTGTACACCTCCCATTCCACTGCTTGCTAATATACTTTGTCGAGGATAAAGTACTTAGGCCGGATTCATTTTGCCTCGGGAATTCTATGTGATGAGAAGACCTCCCACGTCCGGGATTTGATGCGCTCGTACACCCTATCCTGTCAAAGGGTAAATGTTCTTTTTGTAAGCAGTTCCCTGTATATATATATATATATATATATATATATATATATATATATATATATATATATATATATATATATATATATATATATATACGACATTTTCCATACCTGTGAAGTAATGTAAAACACATAGGATATGTTTTCCCGCTTCCATTTAGAGTAATACATCGTTCATATTCTGAGCTTATCAATTATTACCATTTTTGATGCCTTTATAAAGACTTGTTAAACAGCATATATGATACACATGTTAACAGTGCTTCTATGCTTGTGAATTGTCATGTGGCGTTACCAGCAAAGGCACGTTGTAGAATTTTTATCTTTTCTCTTGGGGGAGTGTACACCTTGCAATACTCTTTTCCAAGTACACATGGGAATATGTAAACGCATGTATATTTGAATTGTACAAGAAAATCTCCAGTTTTAAGTAATTCGTATCAAATACTCACTGAGGCAGAATATTAAACAAAATCGTTCCATGCAAAGGACTATTTATCAGGCATGTTGACGACATACTGTAATATATATTAAGCCAGGAAAGGAAAATATAAATTGGTAAAATCGATATTTTTACTTACTATGGAAATGGAAAGTAGCCTACTCTTCTTGGATGCCTAATTCATAGAAATATTAATGAATGTGAATACAGTGCGCACAAAAACCCTGCCAATATTTACATTTTTATTCCAGTCTAAAGTAATAAAGGAATGAATTTTCATACCCACGTTTTCCAGAGCCTTACGTATAAATAGCCCTGAGTATATTGAAAATAAAGTAGATGTAACTGGAAATATAAAATAGTCTAATTTTGTGTTGGACAATGCAGTGGGTTCCGCAAAGAATTCTTTTTTATGACAATAACAACAGAGTATTATATTACACAAAAATTCT